>NC_138090.1:47457803-47617803 GCF_964212035.1 Myotis nattereri
GTCATGTCTCTTCCGTTCGCTGCAGTATCCCAGCGCCCAGAGCAGCGCCTGGCACACACACATACACAGGCTCTCCATAAATATTTGCTGAATTCTTTAGGGCACCCAGCCTGGTCTCTTGAACAGGCTAACACCATGGGAACTAAAGGTGGAGACTTCTCGATGAAAAGAGACCAAAGCAATGCAAGACTGACCGGCTTTTAACAACCAGTATTGATCATTTGGGGGAGATTTAAATATTCACCAAGTATTAGAGTAATATTTAAAAAGTATAGCCCTGGCCAGTTTGGCTCAGGACTGAAGGGTCCCAGGTTCGATTCCAGTCAAGGGCATGTGCCTCGGCTGCGGGCTCAGTGCCCGGCCCTGGTTGGGATGCCTGCGAGAGGCAGCCAATCGATGTTTCACTCTCAGATCCATGTTTCTCCTCTCTCTGTCTCTCCCCATCCCTTCCACTCGCTCTAAAAATCAAGGGAAAAATATCCTTGGGTGAGGATTAACAAACAAACAGATAAATAAAAAGTATGATGCATCTTATCAGGTCTGATAATACTATTGTGGAAATGAAAGGCCCTTATTTCCTAAGTCATATCCTGAAATATCATGATGACTGTAACAATTGCACATGCTACAGTAAGGGATGGTTCGTTATACTGTCCTCTCTAGTTCTGTGAATCTGAACATTTTTATAGTAAGTTTTTAAAGGGCATCCCAGCCCTAGCTGGTGTGGCTCAGTGGACAGAGCGTCGGCCTGCAGACTGAAGGGTCCCAGGTTCGATTCCAGTCAAGGGCACATGCCCGGGTTGTGGGCTCGATCCCCAGTAGCGGGTGTGCAGGAGGCAGCCAATCAATGATTCTTTCTCATCATTGATGTTTCTATCTCTTGCTCCCCCTCCCTTCCTCTCTGAAATCAATAAAAAACTATATACAGTGTGTGTATATATATATATATATATATACACACACACACACGTATATACAGTGGGGCCTTGACTTACGAGTGTCCCAACTAATGAGTTTTTTGAGATACCAGCTGTCTCTCGGCCGATTTTTTGCATTGAGTTGATAGAGTAATTTGAGTTAACAAGCTCCTTAACGAGCTCGGTCTCAGAACGAATTAAACTCTTAAGTCAAGGCCCCACTGTGTGTGTGTGTGTGTGTGTGTGTGTGTGTATAAAAGGCAACCCCCCAAAATTCTTCAGCCCAAAAAAGAAAAAGGTAGAGCAAAAAGGCATAATATTAATACTGATTAAATCTGGGTAGTGGGTGCATGAACCTTCACTCCACTTCTCCCTCATTGTACGAATCTGTATGTTTGAAAAGTTTCACAATGCAAAGTACCTAAAAAAAGGAAGACAGCAAGCTAACAACATGCTGAGTGAGTGAATGTGGGAAGGGGGGAGGGTCTGGGGGGAGGGCCTGAAAGGAGGCATGGGGGACTGGGGTCTGTCACCTCCACAAAGTTGGTGTGTTTGGCATCTCGGACCGTGACCACGGCGTGCACCTCCTCGATCAACTTCTGCTTCTCGTCATCATCAAACTGCATGTACCACTTGGCCAGGCGCGTCTTGCCCGCTCTGTTCTGGATGAGGATGAAGCGGATCTGGGGCAGCAGGAGAAGGAAGTGAGAGAGGCAGGGGGAGAGGGCCAGGGCTGCATACACCCAACAGCCCCACCCATCACCGCCAGGGAGAGAGGGCCCCCCCTCCCTGCTGCCTGCCTTCCCCCGGGCCCAGCCAGGCCGCTGGCCACACACTCCCATCCCAGCTCCCTCCAGCCCCTGGAGAGATTTCTCATCCGCAGAGCAGCCGGCTCTGCCCTCAGCTCCCAGCTCCCGGGCCCTGAGTCCAAGCAAGGCCCCACCACCTCGTTTGCCTGGCCTTGGACACGAGACCTGAACTTCCTGAGCGCCCATTTCCCCACCGGCAAGACAGGTTTCCTTGTCGGGCTATTTTGCAGGTTAAATCAGTTTGTAAAAACAGTTCAGTAGCTGGCACATAGCAGGCACTCAATAAATGTTTGCATTTCAGACGTCTTTGGTATGGGTCTTGGCAGGGCTAACTTCTTTTTTTCTTTTTACTTACCTTTTTTTTTTTTTTTTACTTATTTTAAAAAATCCTATCTATACTAATAAAGGGGTAATATGCTAATTAGACCAGACATCTATCCAGACGTCCTTCTGGACAAAGCCACAGTGGCGGGGGCCAAGTCAGAGGTGGTTAGGGGCGACCAGGCCGGCAGGGGAGGGCAGTTAGGAGCAACCAGGCAGGCAGGCAGAGGTGGTTAGTGGCGATCAGGCAGGCAGGCAGGTGAGCAGTTAGGAGCCAGTAGTCCCGGACTGCAAGAGGGATGTCTGAGGGGTCCTGGATTGGAGAAGGTGCAGACTGGGCTGAGGAACTCCCCCCCATGAACGAATTTCGTGCACCGGGCCTCTAGTTACAATATAAAGATGTAATATGCAAATGGTTGTTACATAACGACCAACTGTATAATGACTGGATCACGGATGAGCAGGAGGGTGGGGCAGCAAGAGCTACAGGAGGGGGCAGGGCAGCAAGCTATGAGGGGGTGCGGGGGGAGCTACAGGAGGGCGGCAGCAAGCTACTGGCACACGGATCTGTGTGCAGGGCTACTAGTTGAGATATAATTCACAAACCATAAAACCCACCACACATGTATATAGCTCAATGGTTTTTAGTATATTCAGACAACTGTGCATACATCACCACTAATTCCAGAAACATGTTCCTCAGCCCAGAAAGAAACCCCCCGCCCATTAGCAGCCACCCTCCCTCCGCCAGCCCCCAGCAGCCATGAATCTTTCCGCCTCCATGGATTTGCCTGTTCTGGACATTCCCTAGAAGTGGCATCTGGCTTCTTCACTCAGCACGATGTTTCCAAAGTTCATCCATGTTGTGTCCCCCTCTGTGGATAACTTCATTTCCTTTATCCACTCAGCAGTGGCTGGACACTTGGGTTGTTTACATTTTTTGGGTGATTATGAATCATGCTGTTCTGAACATTCATGTGTAAGTTTCTATGTGCTTGTATGTTTGCATTTCTCTAGGGTGGAAACCTAGGAGTAGAATTGCTGGGTCATATGGTAGCTCTCTATCTAACTTTCAGGAACCGCTAAGCTATTTCCCAAAGCATCTGCCACTTCTTCAGTGACATAACCGCCTGGTGCCTCAGTTTATCCACCTGGAAAATAGGGCCACATAAGGGTGTGATGAGGAGTAAAAATATAGGAGAAGTACCCAGAACAGTGCTTGGCTCGGGTCAGCTATGAGTATCATCCGTGATGGCTAGAAGCTGTGTTTTTATGTTCTGAAATGCCAGGCCAACTGCCATAGGGCTCCTATGAAAGCCGAACGCGTTAATGCCAGGAGTGCTTAGCTGAGTGCCCGTTACACACTGAGCACTCGATAAAATCAGCTATTGTGATGACTGAGGGGCATCTGACCGAGTGGCTAAGAACTCAAACTCGCCAAAACCGGTTTGGCTCAGTGGATAGAGCGCCGGCCTGCGGACTGAAAGGTCCCAGGTTCGATTCCGGTCAAGGGCATGTACCTGGGTTGCGGGCACATTCCCAGTGGGAGATGCGCAGGAGGCGGCTGATCGATGTTTCTCTCCCATCGATGTTTCTAACTCTCTATCTCTCTCCCTTCCTCTCTGTAAAAAATCAATAAAATATATTTAAAAAAAAAAAAAAAAAGAACTCAAACTCGGCAGTCTGAATGAATCTGGGCACTACTCGCCCTGTGTCCATGGGCAAGTCACTGAAGCTCTCTGGGCCTTTGTTTCCCGCTCTGTATAACGGACATAACGAGAGTCCCTCCCTCCTAAGGCTGTTGCACAGGTTACTAAACATAAGGGTCGTAGTACAGTGACTGGCACAACTAAAGTGACACGTAAGTTTAGTGGAACCTCAGTTCTCAAACTCAATTCCTTCTGGAAGGCTGTTCAAGAAGCGCTATGTTCGAAAAGCAAGTCATTTTCCCATTTAGAAATCACGTAAATTGAATGAACCCATTCCAGACCCCCAAAAGGATTCCCTGTTTTAAACTTTCTCAGTTGCCTGTGATCGTTGTTCTAGGCCAGTGATGGCGAACCTTCTGAGCTCGGCGTGTCAGCATTTTGAAAAACCCTAACTTAACTCTGGTGCCGTGTCACATATAGACATTTTTTGATCTTTGCAACCATAGTAAAACAAAGACTTATATTTCTGATATTTATTTTATATATTTAAATGCCATTTAACAAAGAAAAATCAACCAAAAAAATGAGTTCGCGTGTCACCTCTGACACGCGTGTCATAGGTTCGCCATCACTGTTCCAGGAGCACGTCCACGCCCGTAGCCACATCAGCGCTCTCGGTGGCCTCCTTACGGTTTAAAATTGTACGAATCGCGGATTTCGCCACGCCAGACTCGGGAGCCAGATCAGACGCCTGAACACCTCTATCACCCTCTGCAATTTTTTTCTTTTCTCAGCTCTACTGTTGTTCTCACAACTTTCCTTTTCACTTTGCTGCTGCCACTAACCTTCTTAGAACCCAGGGAGACCTATGTGAACAGCGCGAGGCTTAGTGATAAACTGACTCACACTGGAGCCTTCTGTCCGTTGTCGCCTGACTGATCACACAGGTAACAGTATGACAGGGGTGTCGGGTCCAGAACCGAGGTGCTGTTCGACAACCGAGACATTTTCCCATGAACAACTTGGTGGAGAACCAAATTGTTCAAGAGGGGAGACGTTTGAGAACCGAGGTTTGACTGTGTTAGTTCTTCGTAGTATTATCATTCAGCGCCATCTGGCTGAGAAAACTACGGCCCAAGTTCACCCGGATAGGAAGCCAGCCTTTGGGCCCAGTTCTATTGGAGACAGGCATGCGCAAGCCCATTTTATAGATAAACTGAAGCTTGGGGGAAGAAGTCTCGCAGCCAGCAAGCAGAGCTGGGAGTCCAATGGCTTTGCTCTGAGCTCCCTTACCCTGCAGGGGGGGGGGGGGGGTAGGAGGGAGGGAGGGGGGAGCCCCCGCCCTGTCGCAAGAGTCCACTCTTTCCTAAATCTCGCTCTCCACATATTCTATCCACTTCCCCCCAGCAATCCAGCTGGCTGGGACAGGCTATTACTACCTCCTTCCAAGAACCCCTTCTGCTGAGCCAGGGAAAACCACTTCCGAGCAGGGCAGGGGTCAGGGGCCGGAAGGGAAGGCGCCCGCGTGGGGGTGGACCTCTAAAGGCGGAGGCACTCGGGGCCTCCAGGAAGGGGAGCTAGAAGCAAACCTACAGAGTTGAGGGGGATCTGTTCCAACACCCACCACCCTTCATCTCTTTTCCCAGCTCCCGGCCCAAAGAATCCTTTCTTATGATCCAAAAGCCCCAGCCCGGGGTCAGGTGCCAAATCCCATACCCAGTCCTTGCTCCAAAAGCCCAATCTCTCACTTCCGTGCCTACTCCGACCCCCCCACCACCCCCGCCACTCACCTCCCGGGTGGGAAGACCTGTCACATTGCACCCCATTTCATGGCTAGTATCCATTCCCTTCCGCCAAGCCTTCTTCCCCTCGCAGCACGCTTTCCCGGACACCAAAGGCCCATTCCCTACAGCGGTCCACTTCCCGCCTCCACGTCCCAGTCTCCCACCAACAGCGGGACGTCCCGCCCGTTTCAGCACCCCCTTCCGCCTGCAACGCCAGCTTCCTGCCTCCGGAGACCCTTTCTCTTTCATCCCGATGTCTCTCTCCTTCTCCCACGCTCCCAGAGGGCCCTCCTCTTGGGACGCCCCCTCCCTGCCTCCGATTCCTTCTTTCTACCCTCGAGACCCTGCCTCGGCAATTGCCTCCCGGTTTCAGAACCCCCAATCATCTCCAATGTCTTCCACTCTACAGCCCTCTCCCCTTGGCACCTTATCTCCAACGACCCGTAGCCTCCAGGCCCCCGGTGTACCCCCATGCCCAGAACCAGCGCTCAGTTCCCCGCTTCCCGGCCTTTGATCGGCCCCAATTCCGAGAGCTCGAGCCCGGCCCAGACCAACGCACCGCAGCGGGGGGAGGGGGGGGCTTGTCAGTGCCCGACTCGGCCTCCAATCTGCACGTGGGCCCACCCTCCTCGCGTCCCCAACGCGAGCGCGCCCCAGTTACCATGGCGACCCCCGTGCGGACCCCAGCTGCCCCGGTCCCGCGGCGACTGGGCGGCTCCCGCTCTGCAAGGTGTTGGGGGATCCAGGGCTAGAGCGGACTTCCGGCAGAAGAATCCGCTCGCCCTCTAGCGCACAGCCCGCTGGGAATTGCAGTCACAAGAATGGGTTTGCGCGTCAGGGTGGCAAGGTGGGGAAAAGAGACGGTCCTTCTTCCCAACAGCCTGAGAATTTGTCCGTTTTCCTCTGTCCGTTTTCCTCTCCCCGTTTCCCTCTCCCCGTTTCCTCATGCATGCTAGGAGTTGTGTCTTCGGAGGACTACAATTACCGAAACCCTCGGCGGTGAGCAAGCTGAGCCTTGCATTCTGGGAAAAGTAGTTCTCATGGCCCCTCCTCCAAGGTGAGATGGGCATGCTGGGAGTAGTAGTTTTAAATAAAGAAACGGCGTGTGGGACGCTGGAAATGTAGCTGTGTTGCCGTGCTCACCCAGGGCTTTGTTTAAAATACGTTGAGTGTTTCCCTAGGGAAGACGGAGAGTAGTGTAAGAGCGTGAACTGTGTGTGTGCAAATTCTGCCGTTGCATTTCCTAGCCGTGAGACTTTGGGCCAACAACTTCACCTCTTAATTTCGTCTGTGAAATAGGAGAGATCAAGGGGCCGCCTCGGTAGGATTGTTTGAAAGCTTTGATAACTTCCAAAGTACCTAGCACAGTGCTTGACACATAGTAAGTGCTCAATAAATATTAGCTGACATCATGAATATTCATCGTTAACATCAGGTAATAGGGATCTTCTTACTTCCTGTCCAGAGGTACACTGTCTTCTTTAAGCTATACAAATAGGCCAAGGGCTTTCCCTCGTGCCTTTTGGAAGGCCTTCCCCCCATTCATTCTAAGGCTGGCTTCTTTTCTTTTTTTAAAATGTGTTTTTATTTATTTTAGAAAGAGAAAAACATCCATCGCCCCCTACTGGGGATGGAGCTGCCAGGAATAGAACTGATTGCCTACCTCTCTGCCCAAGGGACAATGCTCCGCGGAATGAGGAAAACCGGCCAAGGAGAGACTGGCTTCTTTTCTCCCTTTAGTTTAAACACCACCTCCACAGACCTGTTCAGAGGCCCTACATATAAAGGTTCCTCTCTCATGCCCCCAAAATTATGTAGGTAAGTAGTTAGTTTGATTTTTTTTTTTTTCGCCAGAGCTTAATATATTTTATTGATTTTTTTACAGAGAGGAAGGGAGAGGGATAGAGAGAAACACTGATGAGAGAGAAACATCGATCAGCTGCCTCCTGCACACCACCTACTGGGGATGTGCCCGCAACCAAGGTACATGCCCTTGGCCGGAATCAAACCTGGGACCTTTCAGTCCGCAGGCCAATGCTCTATCCACTGAGCCAAACCGGTTAGGGCTGGTTTGATTTTTTAATAGCCTTTATTACAACTTTTTTCTTTATTACCACTCTCAGTGATTCTATTTGGTGCGTGTGTGGATCTCCCATTAGGTGGTAAGCTTTGAAGGTAGGGAGGCTGTCTGTTAACTGTATCTACCTTACCTAGAAGATGACGGCACTCACAAAGGTATTACTGTTGATACTGAAGGGAGACTTGCCCTAATAAAAACAAAGCATATCCTAGAACACTGTAAATTTAAAGAGTATTATTGGCAGAAGAACCAACACAAAACTATTGAATTAATCACCAAGGCGAAAAGAGGCCCGTGATGCCGGGCCGGTGTCCCTCAGCGGTTGAGTGTTAATCTATGAATCGGGAGGTCAGGGCACATACATGCTAGGTTGTGAGCTCCATCCCCAGTAGGGAGCGTGCAGGAGACAGCCAATCAATGATTCTCTCTCATCTTCGATGTTTCTCTCTCTCTCTCTCTCTCTCTCTCTCTCCCTTCCTCTCTGAAATCAATTAAAAAATATTTTTAAAAAAAGAGGTCAGTGATCATTTCTGTCCTGTGCACTATGCAGTCTCCAACAGATTTGGGACCAGGATAAAGTAAGCAAGGTGTTCAGGGTGGAAACTTTCAAAAGACACTCCCACTTAGGTGCTGATCCAGCCCTCGCAGGAGCTGAAAGTGACGCCTCCGTGAAGTTCGCTCGCTGGGCACCTTGCTTGCTCCCCCTTAGTCCCAGCCCTGATCTTCAGTGTTTAGCTTAGTGCTGGCACTAGTCTGGTATTCAAGAAACATTTTTCTGGCCGAAACCGGTTTGGCTCAGTGGATAGAGCGTCGGCCTGCGGACTGAAAGGTCCCAGGTTCAATTCCGGTCAAGGGCATGTACCTGGGTTGCGGTACATCCCCAGTGGGAGATGTGCAGGAGGCAGCTGATCGATGTTTCTGGCTCTCTATCTCTCTCCCTTCCTCTCTGTAAAAAATCAATAAAATATATTTTAAAAAAAAAAGAAAGAAACATTTTTCTGAATGAATGAATGAATGAACAAAGGAATGAACAGGAAGCAGGAAAACAGACACTGTCCCCACCCAGGCAGCCTTCAGGGGAAATTAAATGACGTTATGCAAATAAAAAAGTTACTTAGGCAGCAACAGTTGCCATTTTGTATCTCACACAGTTTCTGTGGGTCAGAACTTGGGGAGCAGCTTTCCTGGGTGGTTCTAGCTTGGAGGCTCTCATGAGGTGGCTCGCTCGTGGGGTTGGCTGCTTAATGCTGCCTATTGAAGGCCTCAGTTTCCCACAGGGAGACCTCCCCTCAAGGACATGAGTGTCCCCGCGTGGCAGCTGTTCCCCCCCAGAGTGAAGGATCCAAGACAGGGCAAGGCAGACGCTGCAATGGTTTCTCTGACCTTGCTCAGAAGTCACCCTTCGTCATTTCCACAGTGTCTTACTGGCACATAGATCAGCTCTGTCTAACGCAGGAGGGGACACGAGCACCAGGAGTGAATCACTGTGGTTCACCCTGGAGGCGGGCTACCGCAGGTGCTTAGCAGTGGTTCTCAACCTTCCTAATGCCAGGACCCTTTAATACAGTTCCTCATGTTGTGGTGACCCCCAAAAGCTGAATGGATCAACAAGATGTAGTATATACATACAAGAGAATATTATTCAACCTTAAAAAGCAATGAAGTTATTTTTTTTAAAGTATATGTTTATTGATTTCAGAGACGGAGAGAGAGCTAGAGATAGAAACATCAATGATGAGAGAGAATCATTGGTTGGCTGCCATCTGCACACCCCACACTGGGGACTGAGCCCACAACCCGGGCATGTGCCCTGACCGGGAATCGAACGGTGACTCCTGGTTCATAGGTCGATGCTCAACCACTGAGCCACACCAGTCACGCAGCAATGAAGTTCTGATACATGCTACTACATGGATGAACTGTGTGTGTGTGTGTGTGTGTGTGTGTGTACTTGAGAGAGAGAAAGAGAGGGAGAGGGAAGGAGGGAGAAACATCAATGTAGAGAGAAACATCCATTGGCTGTCTCCCACATGCATCCCAACTAGGGATTGAACCTTGAACAGACAACCTAGGTATGTTCCCTGACCGGGAATCAAACCCGCAACCTTTTAGTATCGGACAAAGTTCCAACCAACTGAGCCACACCTGCCAGGCTGGACTTTGAAAACTACATGCTAAGTGTAATAAGACAGACACACAAGGACAGCTTCCTGCCTCCGGAGACACTACAGCCAACTGTATAATGACTGGATCACGGATAGAGCATTGGCCTGTGGGCTAAAGGGATTTATATGATTTCATGTATATGAGGGACCTAGAACAGGTAAATTTATAGGATCAGAAACTAGAACACAGGTTATCAGGGGCTGGAGCGTGGGAGGGAGGCAGACAGGGAGTTACTGTTTCATGGATACAGTTTCAGTTTGGTCTCGTTAAAAAGTTCTGAAAATGGACAGTGGTAATGGTTGAACAACATTGTGAATGTACTTAATGCCACTGAATTGTACCCCTAAACGTGGTTAAAATAGTAAATTTTATGTTATTTACATTTCAACACAATAAACAATGTTACACAATTTATGTTAAACAAAAACCCTCGCAACTCAGTAGTAGCTATCACCAATACAGTGCTTACTATGTTACAGACATGATTCTAAGCAAGTCATTCACTGAAACCTCAAAACAACTTTAGCCTGGCCAGCGTGGCTCAGTGGCTGAGCGTGGACCTATGAACCAGGAGATCACAGTGTCTCAGTCAGGGCACATGCCTGGGTGTGGGCTCGATCCCCAGTAGGGGGCGTGCAGGAGGCAGCTGATCAATGATTCTCTCTCATCATTGATATTTCTATCTCTCCCTTCCTCTCTGAAATCAATAAAAATGCTTTTTTAAAAAAACACAACTTTATAAGGCAGTACCAATATTATCAACCCCATTTTACAGATGAGGGAATTGAGGTACAGAGAAGTTGAGTAACTAGCCCAAGGTCACACAGCTTGTAAATAAATGGTGGAGCTGAGATTCTAGTCCAGGCATTCTGCCTGCAGATAAGGTGCCTCTTGCCACTATACTATGCTGCATTCATGTAAGCGTATAGAGGGATCTGGAAGAAAGCACACTTCTGGAGAGGCAAGTGGTACGGGCTTGAGTTGTCCAAAGAGACTGCACCTATCTATATATATATATATATATATATATATATATATATATATATATATATATATACACTAAGGTCCCGGTGCACGAAATTCGGGCAAGAGTAGGCCTTCCTTCCCCCGGCTGCCAGCACTGACTTCCCTCTGGCACCCAGACCCTGGGCTTCCCTCCAGCACCTGGGACCCCGGCTTCCCTTGCAGCCCTGGCTTCATCTGGAAGGTCGTCTGGTCTAATTAGCATATTATGCTTTTATTATTATAGATATGTATAAATTTATTTATTGATCGGAGAGGAAGAGAGAGGGAGAGAGAGATAGAAACATCAATGATGAGGGAGAATCATTGATCGGCTGCCTCCTGCACGCCACACACTGGGGATCCAGCCCACAACCCCTGCGTGTGCCATGACCAGGAATTGAACCCTGACTGCAACCCTTGACCAGAATCAAACCCGGGACCCTTCAGTCCGCAGGCCAACACTCTATCCACTGAGCAACACCAGCCAGGGAAATTTATGCACTATTGTATAACTGAAAATAATTTAGCTCTGCCAGTGTGGCCCAGTGGTTGAGCGTGGACCTATGAACCATGAGATCCTGGATCAATTCCGGTCAAGGTGCATGGCCAGGTTGTGGGCTCAGTCCACAGTAGGGAGGGAGCGTGCAGGATGCAGCCGATCAATGATTCTCTCTTACCAGGGATGTGTCTTTCTCTCTCTCCTCTCCCTTCCTCCCTGAAAGCAATAAAAAAATTTTTTAAAAAGAATTTAATTGCCCTGGCTGGTGGCTCAGTGGTTAGAGCATCACACCAAAGGTTCTGGTTTGGTTCCTGGTCAAGGGCATGTACCTAGGTTGCAGGTTCACTCCCAGCCCCCATCAGGGCGCATGTGGGAGGCAGCCAGTCGATGTGTCCCTCTCACATTGATGTTTCTCTCTCTCTCTCTGCCTCTCCCTCCCTCCTTTATTCCCTTCCACTCTCTCTGTAAAAACAATGGAAAAAGTGTCCTTAGGTGAGGATTAACAATGAAAAAAAATTAAACAAGGAAAAATATTAAAGTAAAAATAAAAGAAAAAAGAAAAGAAAAAAATGAATATATAACAATAGAAAAATGGGCAAAAGATTTGAACAGCACCACAAAATGCTATTCAAATGGCATATATATAGATCTATATCTATCATCTATCTATCTATTATCTATCTATCTAGATATGAAAAGGTGCTGCCTTGGCCAGTGTGATTGGGTGTCCCAGGCACCAAAACTTTGCGGGTTTGATTCGCAGTCAGGGCACATGCCCAGATTGCAGGTTTGATCCCTCACAGCAGATGGATGTTTCACTCTTACATCGATGTCTGTCTGTCTGCCTCTCTCTGTCTCTCTCCCCCTCTCTCTTCCTTTCTCTCTAAAAATCAATTTTAAAGTCTTTTACAAAATAAAAATACAGCTCTAACTAGTTTGGCTCAGTGGATAGAGCTTCAGCCTGCAGACTGAAAGGTCCTGGGTTCAATTCCGGTCAAGGGCATGTACCTCGGTTGCGGGCCCATCGCCAAGTGGGAAATGTGCAGGAGGCAGCTGATTGATGTTTCTCTCTCATTGATGTTTCTAACTCTCTATCCCTCTCCCTTCCTCTCTGTAAAAAAAATCAATAAAACATATTTAAAAATAAAAATACAGACAATATCAAGTGGTTAGGGAAATTCTAATGTCTGACTCCAGGGATGTAAACTGGTATATTCACTTTGGGAAACTGGTGAAAGAAAGTGGATGACACACGGCCACTCGGTGACCAGGAATTCCATTCTGAGATCCATACCTAGCAGAAATGATTGTGTATGCTTATCAAAAGACATGTTCTAGGCTGCTCATAGCAGCACTACCCATAATGGCTAAAATGTGGACACTACCCGGATGCTCACCAGCCGTAGAATGGACACACGCACTGCGGTTCATGCACACCGTAGAGTACTACACAGCATTGAGAGTGAACGCTCTCCCTCTGCACACAGGAATACGGATGATCTAACAAAAAATGTTGGTGGGAAGAGGCCATTTATATAAATGTATCATTGCATTTATATAAAGTGTAAAAACAGGGAAAACTAATCTACGGTCATAGAAATCAGGAAAGTGATTTTCCTTCTTGGGAAGAGGGGAGTGACTGGAAAGGAACAAGGTGCGGGAGAGCTTCTGAACATTTGTCATATTGTTTCTTTTTTAAAAAATATTTTTATTGATTTCAGAGAGGAAGGGAGAGAGATAGAAACATCAATGATGAGAGAAACTCATTGATTGGCTGCCTCCTGCTACTGGGGGGGGGGGCGGGGATCAAGCCCACAACTCAGGCATGTGTCCTTGGCCGGAAATGAACCTGGGACCCTTTAGTCCACAGGCCAATGCTCTATCCACTGAGCCAAACCAGCTAGGGCTGTCATATTGTTTCTTTTTTTTTCTTTTTCTTTTTTTAAAATATATTTTATTGATGTTTTACAGAGAGAAAGGGAGAGAGATAGAGAGTTAGAAACATCGATGAGAGAGAAACATCGATCAGCTGCCTCCTGCACATCTCCTACTGGGGATGTGCCCGCAACCCAGTTACATGCCCTTGACCGGAATCGAACCTGGGACCTCTCAGTCCGCAGGCCGACACTCTATCCACTGAGCCAAACCGGTTTCGGCTGTCATATTGTTTCTTAATCTGGGTGCTGGTTATAGGCATGTGTTCTCTTTGTGAATAGTTGATTTGGGTACTTGTCAGTATGCATGTTATATTTCAGTTTAAAAACATTTTTATTTATTCATGTGAGAGATTTGTTGTTCCATGTATTGATATATTCATTGGTTGATTCTTGTATGTGATGTGCCCTCACCAGGGATGGAATCCACAACATTGCCATATCACGATGACGCTCTAACAATTGAGCTACCCGACTAGGACGAGTCAATTTTTTAAAAAATGTTTTTTATTGATTTGATAAAGGGAAAGAGAAACATCGATGGCTGCCTCCTGCACGCCCCCTACTGGGGATGGATCCTGCAACCAAGGGCATGTACCCTGGCGGAGAATCAAACCTGCGACCTTTTGGTGCATGGGACGAGGCTCAAGCAACTGAGCCACAGCGGGCAGGGCCGATATTTAAAGTTTATAGAAACTGAGAGGTTCATTATCAATTCTTGCATCATCTGCCAGCGCGTGCCCACCACACTGGTCGCTAGGCGCTGAGATCATGCAGGGAGCCCGAGCATCTCCGCCTCCCGTTTCTCCCCCGTGATTGGCTGGCCTCCTGGCCAATGGCGGAAGGCTGCTCCGCTCTCTGCGTCTCCCGCAGCATCCGCGAGCTGCAGCTCCGCCGCTCAGCGGGTAGGTGGCGCTGTGAGCACACCGACGCCTCGGCCGAGGGCAAACTTGGTCCCCGCCCTCTCTGATTCCTCTGATTCTGAGAAATGGAGAGAGACAATGCTCCCGCACCTCCAGCCTCTGTGTAAAATTCTTTTGTGGCTTTTTCCGCCTGTACGTCTCTCCCGTGCTGGTCCGGACTCCCAGGCCCCGCCTTGGACCTACTCTGGCTTTTGGGTCCCAGTCATTGGGGCCTCCAGGGCAGTGCCCCAAATCTTGACAGCGGCCCAGGCCGGCAGTCGGAACTTCTTTCTGTCGAATAATTGTTTACTGGGCGATTTATTCTGGAGTGGAGGCTAGCGGTGGAGTACAGGGCGGCTGCCCCAGGGTTGCCTGCTTCCTGTGGTTGGCTTGCTCAGCGGACACCCGCCCTCCTTAGCACGGGAAAGAATTGCAGAGCTGGGAGGACTTTCCTTGATGGTTCTGTTAGGTCATCCAGGGAAACCCTGCCCGAGCCCCTGCCTTATGCCTGGATCTATACTGGGGACATCAGCGGTGACCAAGAGTCCCAGCCCTTTCCTCACCGGGCTCACAGTCTGGTGGGAGAGAAAGACCCATCACCAGACATGGACAATCCAGGGTGGTCAGGGTTTGGGTGAAGGGGCCTAAGGAGCTGTTTGTGGGAATCAAGACCGGCAGTCTGACCCAGCCCGGCAGGTCAGGGAGGGCCTCCTGGAAGAGGGGACATCTGAGCTAGCATCTGAAAGAGGGGTAGGAGTTAGGCATGGGACAAGGACTGTATCTTTTTAGCTACCATGCATTTCCCCAGAGCCTGTCATCATCTCCTTTGTTTAACATTGAATTCTTTTATTTATTAATGAACAAATATTTATTGTGGATTATTTGCCAGATGGAGGAACTAGCCAGAGTCCCTGACGTCAAAGGGCTCACACATAAAATGGTGATACCAATACAGAACTTCAAACTCTGATGGAGTGCTATGAAGAATGACGAGAGTGCCCTAGCTGGTTTGGCTCAGTGGCTAGACTAGAGTGTGGACCTGTGGACTGCTGGGTCCCGGGTTCGATTCCGGTAAAGGGCACATGCCTGGGTTGCAGGCTCGATCCCCAGTAGGGGGCGTGCAGGAGGCAGCTAATCAATGATTCTCTCTCATCATTGAAGTTTCTCTCTCTCCCTCTCCCTTCCTCTCTGAAACCAATAAAAATATATTTTTAAAAAAGAAAAGAATGACGAGAGTAATCTATCCACTTGTCTGGGTTTGAATCGCAAATCTGCCACTTACTAGCTGTGTAACCGCTCTGTGCCATAGTTTAGTAGAATAATAACTATAGTCTAAACATTAATTAACTCACTTGACCCTCCACAACACCTTTTGAGTAAAGTGCTTCAGAATGCTGCCTAGCCTAAAGTGCCCATTCGTATCAAAGAATGATGGGTCAGGACAAATATGGGAGGCCACCCTGAAGAAGTGACTTCAACTTGAGACTTGAAGGATAAGGAGTTGATGGGCTTAAAAAGGGGGAGGGGCCTGGCTGGGGTAGCTCAGTGGTTCAGCATCAACCTGTGAACCAGGAGGTCACAGTTGGATTCACGGTCAGGGCACATGCCCGGGTTGTAGGCTTGAACCCCAGTAGAAGGCATGCAGGAGGCAGCCGATCAATGATTCTCTCTCATTATTGATGTTTTCCTCTCTCCATTTCCTTTCTTCTCTGAAATCAAGAAAAATACATTCTAAAAAAAAGGGGGGGTATCTAGGTTCAGTGAATGAACCTAGTCTTCTCTCTTCTCTAGGTGCTGCCAGTTCACAAATTTCCCAAGGTTAGAAAAAACTGGAACACTGCATTGGAGTTATAAAGACATTAATTGGAGAGAGGGGAATCAGGTGCCCCCTTCCTCCATTCTTTCTGGTGTTCCCTCAAGCAATTTCAAAATCACTTACAAGCCAGGGTTGGCAGTAGTTGCCTAAAGAAAATCTCGCCCGCCCATGCACTTGGTTGGCTCCCAGTGCTTAAGACAAACTTCAAAAAAACAAAGGTCACTAACATCTAAGAATGAGATTTCATGCATTAAAAGTGCAAAATTTTTGCCCGGATGGCATGGCTCAGCGGTTGAGCATTGCCCTATGAACCAGGTCATGATTCCCAGTCAGGGCACATGCCCAGGTTGTGCTTGCAGGAGGCAGCCGATCCATGATTCTCTCATCAATGATGTTTCTGACTCTCTCTCCCTCTCCCTTCCTCTCTGCAATCAATATAAATATTTTAAGTGCTCATTTTCTTTTTTGAAAAAAAGGGGTCATGGGAACAACTCTGAGCAGCAATCAGAAAACTTTTATTTAAATGTTTTTATTTATCGAACTTATGGCAACCTCCTGCTGCATGAGAGGATGCTCAACCAACTGAGCCACACCGGGCCGGGCCAGAACTCTTTCATTTGATGGGGTGTTTTAAAACTTGAGCGCATGTAATGTTATCATCGCTTATAGAGCCAGGCATGATTTTCAGCGCTTTTCAACTATAACTCAATTCTCACGACTCTACGAGGACGGTAAGATTATTATTCCATTTTATAGATGAAGAGACTGCGGAGAGAAACGCAAAGCGCAATAGGAAGCACAGCCTTTCTTCGTGCATTCCATAAATACTGACTCGGCGCCCGGAACGCTCATCGTCTGTGATCCGTATTTCCGGGGGGAGCGGGGGGGGGGGCCCAGAGGAACCCCTCCTCAGTTCGGAGGAACTCCAGTGTTACGGAGGGCAGCTTGCCGTCACTACTATTTCCCCTCCGCTCGCCGACGCTGACAGTTGCCTTGCAGTCATCTGTGCAATGCTGACCGGAAAGCCAGGGCTCCCCTCCCGGCTTTCTGGAGACCGCAGAAGCCAGAACCAGTAGCCTGGATGCGAGCGTTGTCTGCAGATTTCCTTCACCGCCGGGGAAAGAGCACGCGCTCCCCAGCCCCGCCCCTTCGCCAGCGACGACCAATGGCGAGGCTCGGTTGGGCTGAGGCGGGCCAACCCCTCCTCGTGCTCCCCAGTCAACGTCTCGGCTGGGTGCGCTCCCCCCTCCTTAGCCCCTCCTCACCGCCCCACGTTACGTCTTCCCCTCTCTCCTCCTCGGTTACCCCGGGAGCTGCAGCTCGCGCGGCAAACCCACCTCCCCTGGCCTCTCATTGGCTGGCCAGGTCCCGCGCGAGCGGAATCGCCCCCGCCCACGCAGGACGGGCCGTGCCTCCCTCCAGCTTTCTCCCGGAGCCGGCGCGAGGAGGGGGGGGGATCGACTGCATCTGAGGCGCGCACCTCCCGCCGGCCACTCCCTCCGCCTCGCGCCTGCAGCTGCGGCGGCCCGCAGCCCCGGCCGCGCACGCGCACTGGCCCACCCCACGCTGCCCGGCCGCGGGGCGCCTCGCGCTCCGTCTCGCGCGCCGCAGTCACTGCAGTAGCGGCATTTTGCTGGGGCGCACGCGCACTGCGCCCTCCGCCGCGGCCGTTCCCAGCGCCAGGCCGCGACGGCGGCAGGGACCCCTCGGGGGTGCACGCGCCCCCGCCTCTCACCCTACTCCGCGCCGGCTGTGCCCCCCGCGGCGCGCTCCCAGGGGCCGTTATCCTGCAACGGTCCCGGCGCCACGCACGCGCAGTAGCGAGGGGGGCGCGCGCGAGGGAGCGGTGGCCGCAGGAAAGAGGTGCCGCCGCCGCCGCCATTGCGAAGGAGGGAGGGAAGGAGCGAGCGAGCGAGGCCGGTCCGCCCTCCCCCTGGTTCCCGCCCCTCCCCCTTCCCCTCCCCGCCCCCCCGGCCCCGAGGGAGAGCCGCGCCGCGGCGGGAGCTGCAAGAGGCGGAGGAGGGAGTCCGCGAGGGAGGGTCCGCCCGGCCCCCCGCCGCCGGAGCCGCCGCCGCCGCCGGAGCCGCCGCTAGACGAGGAGCAGCAGCAGAACATGGCGCCGGGGCCGCCGTCGACACAGCCGGGATCCCGGAGGCCGGGGACGCGCTGAGGGCGCCCCGCTGGTGAGTGCGCGAGCTCGTGGGCCCCGGCGGCGAGGCCGGGCGCCGCCCCGCTGCGGGGTCCTGGGGGAGGCGGGGACCGCGGGGCCCGAAGCCCGCGAACAATGGAGGATCTGGAGGGGGAGGGGAGGGAACGGCCCCCCCAGCGCCCCGGGCCCCGCCGGCCCCGCCGCTTCGTGCCGGGGCCCGGCCCGCGGCGCCCGCCGGCCCTGCGGACGTGCCCCTGACCGCCGCGCCTGGCCGTCCCCGAGTCCGCCTCCGCCCTCCGCCCGGGATCTCGGCATCTGCCTCGCCACCCCCTCCCCACACTCTGCTCCCCGTTCCGCACCCCCCTCCCCTCCCGCCTTGGCCCCTCCTGGACTCTGCAGTGCTCGTGGGACCCCCCTTCCGCAGTCACCCTTCTGCGCCCCTCCATTCTGGACCCCCCGCTTGGACATCCGTGACCTCCCTGCCTCTCCTCCGACCCCGCTCCCTCCTGCCCTCCTCGCTGACCTGCCTGCTCTTCCCCTCCTCGCGGGGCCGGTTTCCTCCCCAGGAGCTGTCCCTCTAGGACCCGCGGCCCCACCTCCTCGGGGAGCCTTCCGAGACCCCGTTGGTCTGGCCCTGCCGTCCCGGGGGCCTCTCCTTGGGCTTGATCTCACCTCCGTCCTGGGCCCCGCTGCCCCCTCGCAGCACCTGCTGCTCCCCGGGGGTGCCCCTGGCTCTGTGACCTTCCACACCTCAGCTCTGGCCCCGGCTCCCTCATGCTGTCCCCTCCATCTCCTCCCATCTTTCTTCTTCTTCTTTTTTTTTTTTTTGTCATTCAGACCCTTCCCTCTCTTCCAGACCTGCCTGCCCCCCGGTTCTTCTACCCCTTGCCCAATTCCAGCTCTTGCTGTGCCCCCTAACCTGCTTGCTTTCCGACCGACCCTGCCTTTCTTGAAGCAGCCTCCTCCCCAGCCCTGACCCTGCAGAGCTCTGGTTTCTGCCATGCACGTCTCTGCCGACTCTCCCCAGCCCAGCCCGGCTTTTCAGCCCAGCCTCTCCCCAGCCCAGCCCGGCTCTCCAGCCCAGCCCAGCCTCTCCGCAGCCTCGGTGCTGCCCCGAGGACTCCGTCTGCCCAGGGTTCTTGAGGGTTTTCTCTTCCCACCTCCTCTTTGCCATTCTTGAGCCGTTCCATTCATTTGCCGCCACCCCTGTCTTTGACCTGTCTCGCCTTCAGCTCTTTCCTTTTTTTTTTTTTTTTTTTTTTTTTTGCTCCAAGTCCTCTCGTCTCCATTTTGGCCCTTTACCTCATTAGACCACCGTTAACTTCTCCCTGACCCATCGCCCCCTTCCCCTCCCGTCCTTCATGTCATAGACCTGCCCCCAGGCCCTTTCTGCACCTGCTCTTCCATGTGTTCGTCGCTGCCCCATCCTCTCCAACGTCTTCCTCCCAGCGCTGCCTCCTCGGAGCTGTCCACTTGCTCACCTGTGTTTTTGGACCCGTTTCAACTTTCCCTGGGGCTGTCCCTGCTTGGAGTGGTCCTCTTTGACCCCGGGCCTCCTAGCCGCCTCCGCCTCTGCGGCTTCTCAGTTCTGAGATGACCGCCTCGCCTTCTCTCCCCCCACCATCTTGGTTCAGCGCTCAACCTCCACTCTCTCCTTTCTGGTATTTGCCCTCCTCACGTTGCCCTGCCTCATACCTTCTTTTGAGCCTTCCTTCCCTGAATTCTGCCCAGAATTAGAGCTGTCTTTTCAAGCATTCCTTCCTATCATCGCCTGCCTCCCCACCCCCAGAATCCCCTCTTGGAGCCTCCTGAGTTTTTGGATGGATTCTCCCTCCCTTTGAAACCCCTCTCCCCATTTTGTTCCTCATTGATTTCTTTCCTCCCTTCCCTTTTCTGTCCCCTAGTGTCCTGCCAGGCTCTTCCCATTAAGTTACCAGACTTGCTTCTCCTAGCTCCCCTCCCGGGCCCCACCCATTCCCCATTGAGTGCTCCCCCTCTTCAGGCATGTCTTCCTCTAGTCTCCATGCTCAGCGTTGGAGAGGAAGGGGCTGGGTTGGATCTAGGGTTCTGTAGGCTCTGATTTAGACTGCACATTCCCTCTGCTCCCTGATCCTGCGGGTTTTATCCTGAGGAATCCTGTGAGATCTGGGTACATAGGTGGGTGCTGGTTGATTGGTCACTGCTCTCTGGAGTCTGGGAGTGTCCCCCCATCTCCCCATCCCCTGTTACCAAGGTTAGTTGTGGGGGAGCAGATCTCTTTCCAGCGCCCCATTTTCTTTTCCTCCCCCATTTTGATCCCTGTCCCTTCAGTTCCCTGGGCTTTGCTGCTTTGTGTCCTTCAGAAAAGGAGAGTGCAGCTGCTCACAGGTCTTGCTTCTCTTTTTCCCTCCCCCCCTTTCTCTGAGCTTTTGTAAAGAGACAGTTGTACCCTCTCCCCCTTCCACCTCCAAGCCAGCACCCTTTGGGAGAACTTAGAAGTGTGCTTTTTGTTTTGTTTTGTTATGCAGCTGACAAGTCATATTTTTGTTTTACCCCTGTCTGGGGAAATGCTGGTTCTCAAGTTCTCCCCAATCTAACCAGGGGCTGTGGACACACTTAGCGTTTACTGCTCTGGGTCTGCACAGGAGTCGTGCCTTCTCTCATGGCCTCTGGTTTGCACTGTGACTTGTGGGAGGGGTAGGGGAGAGTGGGCTTATTTCTTTTTTACCTCTGCCCCTGGAAGGCTTCAACTTCCTGGTCTTGAAAATAGTGAGGGCCTGGGTTTGGAAAGCTCTTTGCGGTTGTTTGTTGAAAGAGAGTGCCAAGTGTCACTCAGATTTCTGCCCTCTGGTATTGCAGGCACTTCCACCCACAGGAGTTGAGTGCCTCCGGGCAGATTCATGCTGGGTTGTGGGGGGAAGGGGCTCACTGCTGTACAGGGTTATATGGGTGGGCCTGACATGTCCCAAGCCTTTTAAGGGACCTGATTTGATAGTGAGAAAGCGGTGCCAGAAACGGGCTGATTTGGTTGGATTTTTGGTCTTATTACCTGGGAAATGTAGCTTAGCCACCTTTCCTTGAGCTGTTTTCTTCAGTGATCTTATGTTGGGGGTGGGGTTTAGGAAATTCATTCAGAGGAAGAGGTGGTTTTTACAGAAAAGCCATCCAACTATTTTCCTTCCTTAACTTAGGAGAGGGAACCTTTTGCATGTCCTAGGTTTATTTATTTTACTTCTTAAGTAAATCAAAAGCCTGATTTCCCCCCTTAGGAATTGGCCTAGGGCAATTGCATATTAAAGCATCCATCCAGCTGTGAAGGAACATTTACTGGAAGGACTCTATTTCTTAACTGAGTTATGATCAAACTTTATTTACTTCAGCATTTATTTAAAAATAGTTTTATGTGAACACATTTGAAATAAAAAAACATTGACTGTCATCTACAAAATTGGACCATTGATCAACTGACTCATCACATGTTAGGGCATTTGTATGTAAGACAATGGGCAGGGCTGGCTGGGTAGTAGATCCATATGGCTCTTTTAGCTTCTAACTTCTTAGAACTTTGAATTTTCTGACAAGCAGAGGCTGGTAATTTTAATTATGTATGGCATGTATCTTCACCATTATTGACTTGAGAATTTTGATTCATTTCCCCTGGTTTCTGTTAATTTCTGAATTTTGGCCTTGTGAATTATGATTAATTCTCTGAATTTTATGGTCCCCATGTTGGTATAAATAGTTGTGTGTGTTGTGTGTGTGTGTGTGTGTGTGTGTGTTTGGAGAAGAAGGGAGAGGGATAGAGAGATAGAAACTTCCATGAGAAAGAAACATCATCGATCAGCTGCCTCCTGCACACCCACACTGGGGATCAAGCCCAAAACCAGGGCATGTGCCCTGACCGGGAATCGAACCCGTGACCTTTTGGTTCTGAGTCATTGCTCAACTGATCAGCCACACCGGCTGGGCGGTATAAATAGATTTTAAAAAATCTTAATGTGGAAATGGCAGCTAATTAAGAATACAAACAACTGTGTGCAGTACTGCTCTGTGTTCCAGGGTTTTAGCACCACTGGCAGGATAGAAAATTTCTGCATGCCCAAAGCCCAAGTTTACATAATAGGAAGAGAGGAGACAGAAGAACAAAGAGCTGATTTTTCTTCCTCACTGGTAACTGATGTTCCAGAGACTGTCAGATTTCTCTGATGGTAGCAGAGGCTCTACCCCAGTATCAACATTTGCTCTCATGATGGAATTGGGTGCTACAGAAATCCGAGGTGGTAGCCTTGGCCTTCTGGAACAGTGAATGTGCCAGGTGGGGCTGGGTGTGGAGCAGGAGATGGTGGTAGACGACTGTTTTCAACCTAGTGACATGTCTTCAAGGGCTTTTGCCCTGCCTAGAATATCTTTGCAGTACTGGCCTGCTCAAAGTTCTCTTCTTTTTTTTTTTTTTTTTTTAAATATATTTTATTGATTTTTCACAGAGAGGAAGGGAGAGAGAGAGAGAGAGTTAGAAACATCGATGAGAGAGAAACATCGATCAGCTGCCTCTTGCACATCCTGTGCCCGCAACCCAGGTACATGCCCTTGACCGGAATCGAACCCGGGACCTCTCAGTCCGCAGGCTCACGCTCTATCCACTGAGCCAAACCGGTTTCAGCCTCTTCTTCTTCTTCTTCTTCTTTTTTTTAACCCTTTTTTCTGGTTATGTTCCCCGTACCTTACATATCTCCCCTTTTTTTTTCTTGGCACAATGTATTTTTCTTGGCATGAAACATTTAAGACAATAGGCGGGGGGGAAATAGTCATTCCTTTTGATCCGGACACATGGAAGGAGTTGTCCACGTGTAGATCCATGGGCCTGATGGTGGCTTTTGGCAAAGAACAGGCTGGGAGGAGTAAGAGTTGCACAGATGACTAAACCACAGCTTCAGCCCTAGCCTGTTTGGCTCAGTGGATAGAGCGTCGGCCTGCAGACTGAAGGGTCCCAGGTTCCATTCAGGCCAGGGGCACATGCCCGGGTTGCGGGCTCAATCCCCAGTGTGAGGCGTGCAGGGAGCAGTCGAGCAATGATTCTCTCTCATCATTGATGCTTCTCTCTCTTCCTCTCCCTTCCTCTCTGAAATCAATAAAAATACATTTAAAAAAATAAATAAACCACAGCTTCATAGGTATTTATTTATTTAGTCAGTCTGTATGTGATGGGAAAACATGAGGTCAGTACAGTTGGAGATTGAAAAGGTGAGAGTGGTTTTTCCTCTCTAGTCTCCTCTGCTTTTCCATCATCGGTTTGTGGGGTTCTGAGGTGTTAGAACTCTTGCAGGGCCTTCCTGTGATCTGCTGTATTGTCTTCACCACCTGGTGATCTGAACTGCCTTAATTTACCCAGTCAGTGGGACATTTTATGGGTCATCTAGTCCAGTTGTTTAAATTACCTTTTCTACACTTTATAAAATAGGTAAATTTGGAGATGCCCTGCTTGAAGTTGGAGGAAGTTGACTAGCAGAAATCCCTTGAGCTTGGAACAACACAATTTGAAAATTAGTGCTTGGTCTGGCCGCCTAATTTACAGGTGGGGAAATGGAAGGCTTGCAAAAGGGGTATGGGGACAGACCTCCTGTCATAGTTGAAAGAGTACTAGACATACCGGTGGGAGACCTTCTGGTCTGGGCTTAACCCAATTATTTGGAATGTTGGGCAGATCGCGTCACCTCTTCGGACTTCACATTTCCTAGTCTGAAGGGTACTGTTCCGTCTACCTGATTGTAGATTCTTGTTCTGAGTCACATACCAAATTAGAGCTGGGACTGGACTCCTGGTGTTACTCTGACTACCTCTCTCCCAAATTATGTTCTGTAACCCAGAATTGGGGGTAGGGGCTCTTTCCTGGGGATGCAGTATAATGAACTGGATTACCTTTGTTGTATACTTTTTCAAATGTAAAATAAACATTGCCTCTCTTTCATCCATTTGCAAGAAAATTAGTTTCTAATTTAGGGGTAAAAGGGGCATCCAGATTGTATTAACTATAACTACATAACTAAAACCATATACCTCTTTAAAAAACAATATGGACTTTTTCAAGCTGAGTCATTGTTAACGTAGGCTCTCAAATAGCAATGGTCTGAATAGCACTTGAATTGCTGTCATTAAGAAATGCAAACAAATCATTCGTGTTCATCTTCCTGAAAGTTTATTTCTATTTAAATTTTGATATAGTGCTCCATCTATGAAGAATTCTTGAAAATAACTTACTAACAGTCTAATTTTCATTTATTTGCTTCTCTGATAATTAAGAAACACCCTTAAGTTGGTAGATTAGCAGAGAACCAGGTACTTTCAGCCATGAAGCTGAAAAAGTAACACTTATTTTAGTTGAAAACAGCCAGACTTGCCTATCTCCTTCATCTTCCTTTATTTAAATCAGGGGTCCTCAAACTTTTTAAACAGGGGGCCAGTTCACTGTCCCTCAGACCGTTGGAGGGCCGGACTATAGTTTGAAAAAAAAAAACTATGAACAAATTCCTATGTACACTGCACATATCTCATTTTGAAGTAAAAAAAACGGGAACAAATACAATATTTGTATTTGCATGTGGCCCGCGGGCCGTAGTTTGAGGACCCCCCGATTTAAATGAACATTTTCATTTTATGAAATTTCCAACAGTTGTGACTGTTGCATTATGCATCTGTAGGTATTTCATACCTTTTTGCTCTCTTAGAGTCTCTGCATTCTTATTGGAAAATGCCCTTTTGCTGGTCACTGTAGTAATATTTGTACTTGGTAATAGAATTCGAACTATTTTTTAAATATTTTTTTTATTCATTTCAGAGAGAAAGGGGGAGGGAGAGAGAGAGAGAAACATCAATGATGAGAATCATTTGATCGGCTGCCTCCTGCACACCCCCTACTGGGGATCGAGCCCACTAGCTGGGCATGTGCCCTTGACTGGAATAGAACCTGGGACCCTTCAGTCTGTAGGCCGATGCTCTATCCACTGAGCCAAACTGGCTAGGGCAGAATTTGAACTACTAAAAGGCAGCTTCCTATGGTGCAAAGAATGTTGAGCTGGGACTGGCCCTGGCTCTATCGCTTACTGGCTGTGTGATTTTCATTTCTTTGGGCTGCAGTTACTTCATTTAAAACAGGTGGGGAACATCTGGCTGTGGACTGTATAAGGCCCTCAAAATCAATTGGTCTGGCTCTGCCAAGGCATTAGGGGTGAGTTAGTTAAATGTGTAACCAAATATAGCAGGCTAAGTTTTTAAAAAATATGTTTTTTATTGATTTGAGAGAGGAAGGGATTGGGAGAGAAACATGAATGATGAGAGAGAATCATTGATGGGTTGCCCCCCAACATGCCCCCCACTGGGCATGTCCCTGACCAGGAATTGAACTGGGACTTCCTGGTTCATAGGTTGATGCTCAACCACTGAGCCACGCCAGTTGGGCTAGCAGGTTAATTGTTGATAATTTTGTGTGGCCCGTGAATGATATAAATATCCAAATGGCCGTTGTCAGAAAAAAGGTTCCCTACCCCTGATTTAAAAAATAAAGGGATTATACTAGTTGGGTCCCTTTCCACCTTGTTTTATAGCTAATAATACTCAAATGTCTTCTTTCTTTTTGAGGAAGCGGACCCTCTCATATATCTTTCATTTTCTATCACACCTAGCAAAATACCTTGGACATAGTAGACCCCAGTGCATAACAGTGATTGAATTAATACAGGTGTCAAAGCCTTTTTTCTTTTGATGGGGGGAGATGTGTATACTAACTATGAGGTCATTTTTAGGCTTTAAATTCTTAGAGGGCAAGCCTTCCTGGTAGGTATTTAATCTTCATACATATGTATACACATGAATCCTAAGTGTCTTGTCCAGGGTTACACAGATAATAGGTGGTAGAGCTGTGTTAAGAATCTATGTCTAGCTGATTCCAAAACTTGTGCTTATTTTATTAGACTGCCTTGTCTCTGGGAGAGAAGAAGAAGCTATAATTCATGCCCTTGAGGAGTTTATAGTCAGTTATAAACAATTAACTATATATAATACTAGAGGCCTGGTGCACGGCTTCGTGCACCAGTGGGGTCCCTCGGTCTGGCCAGCCCCTATTGGGGCCATCTCGCCCAATCCTGATTGGGGCCACTGGCCGGGTAGGGAACGTGGGAGGTTGGCTGTGGGAGGGGAGGTTGGCTGTGGGAAAACACTCACCACAGGGGGCAGCTCCTGCACTGAGCATCTGCCCTCTGGTGGTCAGTGCACATCATAGGTTCGGTCGACCGGTCATAATGGTCACTTAGGCTTTTATATATACCAGTATAGATAGGGTGGGGTGAGGGAAGTAAATGGTATGTAAACCAATATGATTAATTTCTGGTTCCTTGGGAGGCAATCCCGTAGTAATAAAGATTTTCATATTCAGAAACAGCACACGTAGGTTCTACATTATAATATTTTGAAAAGAATCTATAGCCACAAGTACCAGCTTGTCTTTCTAGCCAGCATATTTTAAAAGTTAAGCATTTTATTTCTGACCCCGATTCAAACCCATGTATAACAAAACTATATAAGTAAACGTATCTAACAGAAAGAAGATAGAAATGTTTGGTCCTGGAATGACTTTTAAATTTATATTTTCTTTGGCAAATAGAAAAGTGCCTGCGTAGCTCTGAACCGAGAGATTTTCTTCTTTTAAGAAAACTCTTGCCGAAACCGGTTTGGCTCAGTGGATAGAGCGTCAGCCTGCGGACTGAGAGGTCCCAGGTTTGATTCCGGTCGAGGGCATGTACCTGGGTTGCGGGCACATCCCCAGTGGGAGATGTGCAGGAGGCAGCTGATCGATGTTTCTCTCTCATCGATGTTTCTAACTTTCTATCTCTCTCCCTTCCTCTCTGTGAAAAATCAATAAAATATATTTAAAAAAAAAAAAAAAAAGAAAGAAAACTCTAGGCAACTAGAATTATATAGATAAAAATAAACTTTGCCCCTTGACTTATTTATGTGGAGCTCACTATAGTCTTTTTTTTTTTAACTGCAATTCAAAAGTTATTAAATAATGTTGGTGGGCTGTTGGCCAGTTTCAGCTAATAGTCTCCTGAAGTGTAAAAAATCATACTTCTCCCCATCTCCATTTCAAGAAAGGTCAAAACTGTGGCTTCATCTATTGCCGCCTGCACTACTTAGGAATAAGACAAAGGAAAATGATTATCTTTAATGCCACAGGCAATTAAAAAGGATTCTTTGTTCAGTAACAAATTGATTGTGTACAAATGAAAGCCAGCACTGCATTAATACAAGATTATTAGATTCTTGAAATCTGCATCTTCAGCCAGAGTGGCTTTCACTTTAAGGGAATGTTTTGCTGAGAATTGGGTACCTAAATGCATGGCCGTAAAAATAGCACCAGGTCTTTATTTTTCAAAAATGTTTATTAAATATGTAGATGCAAGGTTGGTGGATGCTGTTTTTTTTTCCTTTCTGTTTTATATTTTTATTTTATAGATGCTATTTTTTTTAATACCAAATCATTGGATACTTTTTAAAATGTTGCAGGCCTATAGGAAATACCTTCCTCTGATTGGTCAGCCAGTTGAGGAATGTAGATAAAACCTTTGATAAATGAGGGAAAAGGGGAAAGGGCCCCTGACTGATTCAGGAGTGGGTCTCAGCTATTGGCATATGCCCAGAATTAATAAACAGTCACAAAAGCTTAAAAATGGCAAAATTAGCTAAAGCAATTGTGATTTGATGTTTTGTGTGTGTATCCAAGGAATACATATGTTTTCTTGTGTACAGATCCCCTTTTAACATTTTTTTCTTTTCTTTTTTGTTATTAATCCTCACCCAAAGATCTTTTTTCTATTGACTTTTAGAGAGAGTGGAAGAGAGGGAATGGTGTGGAGGGAAGAGAGAGAGAGAAAGAGAGATAAACATTAATATAGAGAGAGACACATTGATTGGTTGCTTATTGCAAGTGCATGCCCTACCCCCAGTCGGACCAGGGATTGAACCTGCAACCCAGGTACATGCCCTTGACCAGAAAGTGAACCCAAGACCCTTTGGTGGGAGGGGGAGAGACAGAGAGAAACATCGATGTGAGAGAGACACATCAATTGGTTGCTTCCTGCATGCCCCCCTACCAGGGCTGGGGCCAGGGAGGAGTCTGCATCCAAGCGAGGTATGTGCCCTTGACCAGAATCGAACCCAGGACACTTCAGTCTGCAGGCCAACACTCTATGCACTGAGCAAAACTGGCTAACAGCACTTTATCGATGTTTTATAAGTGGTGATAATAGTAACCACCAATAATAATGGCACCCCTAATGCCATTTTTGTGACCTTGGACAAGTCATTTATTGTAATTTGAATTCTTGTCTATAAATAAGCCTATTTTTTTTTTTTTAAATTAAGGTACTACTTACGTGTAGAAAAACACATAAATCTTAAGTGTACATATCTGAATTTTCTACATATTGTACAAACCCCTTTTATATGCTGGGGCATAATTTACTTTTCCACACAATTCTTAAGTTGAAAATGATTTGGGAGTCTCTATTTGAAAGGCACAAATATAAGTGTGTAAAACGATATTTATAACTTCTCCAAGTTTGTTTAAGGTCACATATCTGATAAAGAATGTGATAATACCTATCTGGTACAAATCACCACAAGTATCGGAAAGCATTCTTTTGATATCAGATCTTCCCTATCTGTGTTGTACTTCCAGATATTTTGGTCACTGCTGATACTATCATGATGGGTAAACTGTGGACTTTTTGAAAAGCAGTTTGGTAATGTTTTAAGAGACATACTGTCCTTGACCTACTTATAGGGATCTGTATGGACCAAGAAATAGAGATGAGGATAAGGATTGTCTACAGAGATGTTAACTATAGTGATGTGCATAAAAAAGTAAAAGAAACAATCTAAATGTTTTAGCTCTAGGGCAGTGATTTTCAGTTGGGGTGTCAAAAAATTTTTTAAACGTGCAATACCTGACTGATCTCTTTTCCTTTATATTGTCAAATTAAAAAATGACAGTAGCCAACACAACAATAGCTGTTTGGCGTGAATAAATCAAAGTTATACCTATTTTTTTTGACAGATCAGCACCAAAAAAACTTATTTAGTTTTTTAGTGTGCCACAGAATTTTAGTAAGTAGCTTATGTGTGCTATGAGATGAAAAAGGTTGAAAATTGTTGCCCTAGGGGAATGGTTGCTTTATGGAAAAGTACGAAGTCATTCAAATAGATTGTTTTAGAAAATTCTTGACATGGAAAGGTGCATACAAAATAAAATTTAAGTATGAGAAAAAAGCAGGATATAGAACTATAAATAGTAAGATTTCAGTAACTTTAAAATATAAGTCGGAAAAAGTGGAAGAAATACACTAAAGTGCTGTTAGTATTGATCTCTGTTCTGTTGAATTTTGAGTGAAGAAAAATTTTTTCTGAGTTTTCTACAATGATTTTATTTTGACTCAGAAAAAAAAGGATATATATTTTTTTTACAGTGTGGCTGTATTATGTTTGGTTTTTCTTATAAACACTTGAAGGAAAAATTGAGCTGAAAAGCAAGAAATTAACAATAGTGCGATCTATTGGACTCTAGTGCCGTTGAAGGTGAGGCAATTACCCTTTCTTGGAACAATACTGAATTATTAGCAATATGAATCAGTTAATAACAAAAGTATGCTTATTGTGTACCAGGAGACGACTGAGTGTTCCCTCATGTCCTCCTAACAATAATCCTCTGAGGTAGGTGGTATTTCATTTTCTTCTGGGGAACTGAGGCTTCAGAGAGGACTTGCCCGGGGCCGTATGGCTAGTAGGTCCCTGAGGCAGTCTAGTTGCGAGCCTTTGCCCTGAGCCCCGCTCTCTGTCACCTTCTCTGGTGTGCTTTTCACTGTCAGAGGCGAGGAGAACGAAAGTCTACTTCATGTTTAATAGCTACAGCTAAACCCTACGCTCTCTTTTCAGAAAGGTAACCCTTCCCCCACCATATTTATTTTAAGAGAAAGGAGCTATTAGTTTATTACTTTTTCCTTTTCTTGGTGAAAATAAAAAAATGGCCATGAAATTAGTTATATCTCCCCTTTCATGAGCCAAAAGTCTTTAAATAAATGAGATTTAAATAGTTCTATTTATTTAATATGTTTAATTTTATTTAAATATTTAAATAATTAAGGGCTATGAAGCAGAAGAGGGAACAAACTAGTTCTTTGTAGCTTCAGAGGATAAATGTTTTCCTTTTTCTCTCCATTCAACCAGCGTTTGGGTGTCTGCACTGTTTAGAGTACCAGTTATACAAAACACGTGATCCTCCTCTCTCAGAGGGTTTATACACCACTTAGAAAACAAAAGCAATTCTTTCCTTACAGGTAACACAAGGAACACCCTGTTTCTGTACCAGAAAGTGAAAAATTTAGAAGACCAGTGGCCTGATTTTTCCTCCTGATCTTATCTTAGAGAATTAAGTGTGACTAAACATTTCAACTGAAGAATGCATTGACTAGGACAGTGGTTGGCAAACTGCGGCTCACGAGCCACATGCGGCTCTTTGGCCCCTTGAGTGTGGCTCTTTCACAAAATACCACGTGTGGGCGCGCACGTACAGTGCGATTGAAACTTCGTGGCCCATGCGCAGAAGTTGGTATTTTGTGGAAGAGCCACACAAGGGGCCAAAGAGCTGCATGTGGCTCTCGAGCCGCAGTTTGCCGACCACTGGACTAGGATGATAGATTTCATCTTACTATGAGAAAGAACCTTTTAAGAAAGTGGTCCAAGTTCATGTTCATGTTTTATCTTGAATAAGAAAGAACTTGGAGACTTAAAAATTTACCTTGTTTGTTTTTATTATTATTTAACAAGACATTTGCATACCCATATATCTGTTTATTTACTGGTAATTTCTTTCATGAGGGAGAGTACCAGCAGACCTGATATTCAAGTGCAGAGTGAGGGGGTTTACATTCAGACATGAGGAAGAAATTGTGAAATCACTTTGGAAGCTCCACAGGACTTTTTTGTTTTGTTCCCACATTTATTCTGTGAACCTGTCACATTTATTCTAGAACATGTCAATAGGAGCACAATGTTAGTTGAAATAAAGGTAAGAATTTTTTGGAGAAAGCAGGAGAAAATTAAGTCTCTGGAGTCTTGCAGCCCTTAGATTCTTGGAATTCCTCAAGCGATGTAAAATACCCTTTTTGCTGTTAATATTCATTTTGCTTTTCACCATTTTTGTGACCTTGGACAAGTCATTTATTGTAATTTGAATTCTTGTCCATAAATAAGCCTAAATACCTACTCTGCCTGTCACAAGGCTTTTTGTGTTGCAATTCCAGATTTTTTTGAGAACTAGATGCCAAGAATGAGTGTGGAAACTCTGTGAAGTTGGAAAGCAGTTCAGTTTTCTGGGAGAACGAAAGAGAACAATTTGCTTGATTAAACTGTTTAGGTAAACCAGCATGATGGAGTGCCACAAAGGCAGCAGCAGGGGGGAGTCTGAGTCAATAGAGCAGCACATGCTATTGATCTGTTATCTTGTAACTTGCCCCCAGGTAGCAGTCACTTTTAGGATCTGATCAGTAAGTGTCTCACACATCTAAAGGTTAGAGGTCATAGGCCAAGTAGCAGTTGTTGGGATCTGTTTGGTATTCATAATGTTAGGACTGAGGCCTCAGTTACTTTTTCTCTCATCATGACACATGGCCACATTTTGAATGCTCAATTGATAGGGATTGTTATTCTCAACTGGGAAGTTAAGTATTCATTGGGTGCCAGTTCAGTGAAATTCACTGCCTCCTGCTGCTGGGTATTCCAAGAAGGTAGGTAGACTGATTGCAGAACTCTCTTATAAGAGAGTTCTTTTCATCCTTTCATTTTTCTCTACAAGAAAAAACCGGATGTTGGCCCTGGCCAGTGTGCTTAGTGGTTAGAGCGTTGGCCTGTGCACCGAATGATTGTGGTTCGATTCCCGGTCAAGGGTATGTACCTCGGTTGTGGGTTCACTCCTGACCCTGGTCTGGGCGAGTGCAGGAAGAAAGCAGTCGACATGTCTCTCTCACATTGATGTTTCTCTTCCCCTCTTCTCCTCCTCTTCCCCTCCCTCCCTTCTACTTTCTCTCTGAAAAGCAGCGGGAAAATATTCCTCAGGTGAGGAGTAACAAAACAACCAACAAACAAAACCTGACTGTTGCACTCCTCTGCTTGAAAATCTTTTGTGTTGCCCACAAGATAAAGTTCAGATCCTTAGTGTAGCTATAGAATCCTTAACAGCTTGGCCGGTCCTACCTTCCCAGCCTTACACTTACTGGTCTCTAGAACATGCTGTGCTCTTTTTTCTGCCTCTGTGTTTTTGATGAAGCTGCTTCCTCTCAAGAGGGCCCTTACCAATCCTTTTCAGATCAATTTCCTACTCATCCTTCAACATCTCGAGTGTCTACTGTTCTCAGACCTTTCTTCCTGGATTCCCCTCAGCTCTGTTCCATTAGCACTTTGTTGGGGAAGTTATGCTTAATGCTTGTTTTTGTGTAGCAATGTGGTTCTGTGTCAGCAGTCACAAAACACCCATGCTATTCCCTAGCCCTGTCCCCCAGCCACCCAGTTGCCTGCCTCAGTGGTTTACCAGAGATATTTTTCCTTCCAGCGATACTTTGTGCATATGCAGTGTGGCCTCCGCACCCCTGTACAGGAACAGTAGTGTACTCTAATTACTGTTCTGTGTCTTCCTTTTCTTCACAGAATGCTTTGGGAGATCATTCCGTGCTAGCACAAAGGAAGCGTCATCATTCTTTTTGCAGCCTCACGGTGTTCCATTATACAGATGTGCCGTAATTAGCCGGTCTCCTATTGATGGGCGCTTGATTTGTTTCCAGTTCTTTGCTTTTGCAGTCAGCGCTGTAAGGCAGTCTTGAGTATGTATCATTTTGTACGTGGGAGATTATACCTGTAGGAGAGATTCCTAGAAGTGCAGCTCTAGACTTTATGTGCTACAAGAGAGAGTTTTCTTTTTCTGTCTCTTCTACTTTTTGAAATGGGATTTGTTTTCTGTTTTCTACTTTGCCTAATAAGCTGCCTGATTTGGCATGGGTGCCTAATTGATGCCTGAATGGATAGAATAATCTAGTTGGGTAGACATGGCAGATTTTGGAAAAAATTGAATACTGATATCCTAAATCCTGTATGGTCCTTAGCTAGACCCTGGCGTTTACTGCCGTTACTGCAGATATCTCCATGGTGTTGGGCATTACAGTAGCCCATAGGACATGGTTGGAAGGGGTCTGCTAGCTCGCTCAGCTTGGGACAGTTTGGACTTTTCAAAACCCCTCTTCCAATATGACAGTCAACACAATCTCTCTCCCCCCTGTGAGCCCACTCTAGGGGAATCCTTTGGCTCTCCATCAGTGAAACTCGGTCCTCAGAGACTTATGCAGTGACAACAACCAATGCTTCCTTAGTCTTTTCTACATGCCAGGCACCGTTTTATGCACTGCACATGGGCTACCTTATACCTGTCTTACAGGTAAGGAAACTGAGGCAGCACACGTTAGGTAGTAGGCAGAGTAAGAGAAAAGATAGTGACTCTCTCCTCCACTCCCCCTCATTAGGAAGTACCAAACCGTTACACAGCTCTAACCAGGCTGGTTTTATATGTGTGCTCTCTCCTTTCTCGGGTTAACCACCTGTGATTTCACGTATTGACCTTATTATTGGGAAATGCTTCTTCCACTGGAAGGTATTTGGATAAGTATAGTGCATTCTTTGGTTTGTCCCGTTTGGTTTAGCTTACCTGTTAAAGATTTCCAGAATGATCTAGCAGTTAATTCCAATTTTGTTTCCCCCTCTTTTTTAGTGAGGTGCTAATTGGACTTTATAGTCTCGTTTGTTCATTTTAGGGTATTTTCATGTAAGCTTATCTCAGCAAAATATAATCAAAGCCTATTGCCCAACCCATTTCTGTAATGCCCCCTTGAAGTGTTTTGGTTTTGGGGAAATAGCACTGGAAGTTTTGGGATTGCATGATACTGAGGGGAGGGGCCACTGGCATGTGTTGGCTGTCACCAGCCACCCTGGAATGCTCACATTCATACCCATTTCAAATGCACGCCTTCCCAGACCACCCCTCTTTATTTCCAAGGTCTCAGTTGGCACCAGGGCTTCTTTTTTTAAAAAATATTTTTATTGATTTAAGAAAGGAAGGGAGAGGGAAAGAGAAAAACATCAATGATGAGAGAGAAATCATTGAACGGCTGTCGTCCTGGGGATTGAGCCCGCAACTTGGGCATGTGCCCTTGACTGGAATTGAACCCGGGACCCTTCGGTCTGCCGGCCAATGTTCTATCCACTGAGCCAAGCCAGCTAGGGCCAGGGCTTCTTTTTAGGTCCACCCTGTCTACCAAAACAATCTCTACTGTCCTTTACAGTCGCCACTAGCCACATATTTCTAGTTGAAATGTAGCTCGTGGAACTAAGAAATGGAATTTCACATTTTATTTAATTTTGATTAAACTTTAGATGGCTGAAGTATTAAAGAGTGCAGCTCTAGACTTTTATGTGCCACAAGAAGAGATTTTTCTTTTTCTGTATCTTCTAACTCTGGCACAGGACCGTGCTCTTTTTGTATTTGTTGGATGTCTGATAAATAGCCCTCAATGGCTGAAATAAGCAACGTGAAAATACTCCTTAAATTCTACTTCCCAAGGATAACCATTGTTGACAATTTTGTTTTAATGGTAGAAAAAATTTCCCATTTTTATTAACATTGCAATGATTTCTGCATAGGATTCATCCTTGATTTTAGAAATTGACATCAATCAAGGTGGTTGTGCGTTTGGGAATTTTAGGAGATGGAGGCTTAGAATGCAGGTCATTTATGTAGAAGCACTACCAGTATCACTCAAGTACCTTCATAAAGGTTGTTGTGACATAATGGAATTTTGTCCTAATGATTAGAGCCCTTAGAGAAAGTCTGGGAGAGGATAAATCATCCTTCTTCCCTCTTCCATATCCCAGATAAATTTTGCCAGCTTTTTTTTTTTTTTTTTTTGAGGATGAGTTGGGTGTTTTTGGCTTGACTCCTTCTTGGGGTGGTTAGGGTATTTGAAGAAAGAATAAAGAGGATTTATTACTTGCAGGCAAGACTGAAGAAGCAGAAATGGATCTGCTTAAATTTATTTTCTGTTCCATAGTGGAAGCAGTGCATAGGTTCTTTCTGTAAATTATGTGTGTGCACGTGCGCGCGCATGCACATATGAAAGCACGTGTGTGGAAACTCATGTTTGTTTTTTGTTTTTTTAATATTTTTATTGATTTCAGAGAGGAAGGGAGAGGGAGAAAGATAGAAGATCAATGATGAGAGAGAGTCATTGATTGGCTGCCTCCTGCCTGCCCCCCTCGGGATCGAGCCCGAAACCCAGGCATGTGCCCTTGACCTGGTATCAAACCTGGGACCCTTCAGTAAGCAGGCCGATGCTCTATCCACTGAGCAAAACCAGCTAGGGCTCATATTTGTTTTTAAAGATGTCACTGAATTCATTTTTTTTTGTTAAGTTTTCTTGAATACCTAATAGTCTTGCTACTCCAAATTGTGTCTGTTTTGATAACTTCTATTCTGAAATGATGTGTTTGTTTACCTTTGAATAGGCTTATGAGGTTGGGAGATGGGGAGGCATCGATGGAGAGAGTGATGATAAATGATAAAACCGTGGTGCTCAAAAGTAAAGGAAAGAATTTTTAAAAAAGTATTTGAGTTAAGTGGAATGTGGGATCTTGGATTAGATCCTGGAATAGAAAAGAAAATGAATGGAAAAAACGGCAAAATCAAAATAAAGTCTGTAGTAGCCTGTAGTTTAGTTTTTGTACCAAACATAATTCCTTTGCTTTGACACTTATACCATGGTTATGTTAGCATTAGGGGAAGCTGGGTGAAGGGCCATATGGGGACCCTTGTAAGATCTGGAACTTTTCTGTCCATCTAAAGTTATTCCAAAATAAGTTTTTAAAAAAAAGCCAAGAAGAGCAAGAGCATTCAAGGGCTGTGACTTCACCAAGGAGGGAGTGGTGTGCATAAATTTGGATTATGTAAGGGTCCTCCAGGAGCTCTGCCTGTCTGTCTACTTCCCTCCTTAAACTCAGTGTTCCAGCCTTGTTGGCTGATTGGAACTCTCCCAGAGATCTTTGCTTCTGGGCCTTCTCATATAGTTTCCTTTTTTAGGGTATATACTTCTGCCACCACCAAAAGAACCACCAAACAAGGGAAAAAAACACACGCACACACACGACGACTTAAAACCTTAACTAATACGTTTTAATCCTTTAGGTCTGGCTTAGATTTTTTAAAATCCTCACCTGAAGATACTTTTCCATTGATTTTTAGAGAGAGTAGAAGGGGGGAGGGAGAGAGACATCCATGTGAGAGAGACACATTGGTTCCCTCCCACTGGAGTTTTGACTGGGGCTGGCCATGGAGTCAAACTGGCCAGGGCTGGCTTAGATTTGTTTTTTTCTCAGAAAGACTTCCCTGACCCTCACTGGTCAGCCCCGTGCCTGACTTTGCCTCTGAATTTACCCCTAATGTGGTACTTACTGTGTTTGGATTGCCTGTGCTCTTTTCTCTTCTCCAACTGCGTCTTAAGCTCCTTGAAGACAGGGGCTGTTCTTTTCATCATTTTATCTCTAAGCATATAACTCAGGAATTTAGGCATCATTGATGTTCAAGAAATGTTTCTTGAATAAATAGCTCCACAAGAAGATGCACGACTCCTGCTCTCAGCCTCTTGGGCTCCACTGGCAGTTTCCCTCATGCCCTTAGGCAGTCGGGGCTATAGTTTGCTATATACGAGCATGTGTGCGCTAGACGGCCAGGTCCCTGCCATCGAGAGAGAAATCAGGACTGCAGAGATGAGAAAGCAGTTGTTTTTTACAGGCTTTTTCCTACATTTCAAGCTCTCAGAGGTCCGATTTAGGAAAATACTTCAAAACCTGCTAGTCATGTAGCATTATCTTTTCCTGTACATGTGAATTTGTATCTCGTTTTACCATAAGAGATAAAGTGTAGGTTGTTTTCAATCTGTTCTTTAGTAAACCAGTCAACAATGATTAATCATCTAGAATGTGTACAACCCTATGTGGAATACATAATATCAGATACGGCCCCTGCTTTTTTGTTGTTGTTAATCCTCACCTGAGGATATTTTTCCCATTGATTTTTAGAGAGAGTTGAAGGGAGCGGGGAGAGACAGAGAAAGAGAGAAACATGGATGTATGAGAGACACATCGATGGGTTGCCTTCCACACAGTCAGGGATCGAGCCTGCAACCCTTCAACTGTGGCTGACGCTCTAACCACTGAGCCCTGGCTAGGGGATGGCCCTGCTTTTGCATTTCTTACATTCTACTTGGGGAAGATAAAATATTGTTGCCCCCACATTTTGTTACTGTGGCTTAACAGCATGAATCAGGTAGCAAGAGGGTGGTGAGACATTGCAAATACTAATACCATCTTCTTTACCTTACATTTCCCTTAAAATCGGTATGCCTTCTAAAAAACAAAATGGTTGGCAAACTTGAGTTTCCTTCAGTTAGATGTGACTGGAAGTGCAGATTCTAAGCAAAGGTTATGCACTTGAGCATCTTTGACCTTTAAGGGCTAGCGATGGGGGAGGTTCCCTGACGCTGGCGAGTGTATGAGCCAAATTGTGGTTCTGTTTATTTTCTGTGAAGAGAGGATCTGTAGCTTCATTTAATTCTCAAAGGAATCCATGACCCAAAAAAGATGAGAACCGCTGGTTTAGAGTAACACCGAGACCCGTGGCCTCGTTTTGCCTCCCTTTTACTTCACTGATTTAGATGGGGTGCTGAGTTTTGTTTTTCCCCAATACTTGTTAGAAGTCCTTGGTGCAGAGAATCCTACTGTTGAACATCTCAGGGAGGAATGTGTAAATTTTTTGGAAGCTTAGTATTTTGGCTCTTAAGTCTTCATGGAATGGCTCATTGTGTAGCAAAAATAATTTTTTTGGTTCGATTTACAAATATTATGAAATGATTACCATAATAGATTTACCTAACATTCACCTATTGATATAAATATCATAAAAATAAGAGAAAGGAAAAAACGTTTCTCCTTGTGATGAAAGCAACAATGTCTTTATGTTTGGCCCTGGCCAGTGTTGCTCAAGTTGGTTGAGCATCATCCCATGCACTGGGAGGTCCCCGGTTCAGTTCCTGGTCAGGGCACGTGTCCGGGTTGTAGGCTCAATCCCTAGTCGGGGAGGGCTGGGGAAGGGGGTGCAGGAAGCAGCTGATTGATATTTCTCTCCCTCTCCCACACTCAAATCAATAAATATATGTTTTTTTAAAATGACTTTAAAAAAGTCTTTATATTTGAAATAATGATTACTGCTTTCCTAGATCCAGGTAGCTGAGCAGTGGTCATAGAAAGATGGAAATGACTAGGTCCTAGGCCAGTGATGGCGAACCTATGACACGCGTGTCAGAGGTGACATGTGAACTCATTTTTTTGGTTGATTTTTCTTTGTTAAATGGCATTTAAATATATAAAATAAATACCAAAAAGATAAATCTTTGTTTTACTATGGTTGCAAATATCAAAAAATTTCTATATGTGACACGGCACCAGAGTTAAGTTAGGGTTTTTCAAAATGCTGACACGCCGAGCTCAGAAGGTTCGCCATCACTGGCCTAGGCCCTAACTATGCTTTCGGTGATACGCATGTAAGTGCTCAGAAGGGTAGCTGGTAGTCTTATGGGGACAACTATCATGTAGTATCATGACTGCAATCTTGGAGATGTACAGGGGAGAATAGGAACATGAGGGAAGATTATCTAGACTTTGTTTTATTGAAATATCTCTGTTGATTTATCTCGTCTCACTGATGTGTTGCAAACCTTTGCATCTGAGGGTGTAACCTATTAGGTACTTAGGGCCATTGCCAAGCTTGAGAAGTCCAATAAGAAACATGACAGACAGTAACTGAGGCCCAAGCCTCAGTCATGGGACTCTTTTTTTAAAGACTATTGACACCATTCCCCACCTCCACCCCTCCCACCCCCTTGGACAAGAGTACAGTCATGGGTTGCTTAATGATGGGGATACATTCTGAGAAATGCCTCGTAGGTGATTTCATCACTGTGCAAACACCATCGAGCACACTCTATCCTGCACACCCAGGCTCTGTGGGGTAGCCTATTGCTCCTCGGCTACAGGCCTGTATAGTGGGTTATTATATGAATACCGTAGACAGTGTAACTCAATGATAAGTATTTGTGTATAGAAACATAGAAGTACAGTAAAAATTCTGTATGAAAGATAAAAAATGATGCACTTAACCATGAATGGAGCTTGCAAAACTGGAAGCTGCTCTGAGTGAGTCAGTGAGTGGTCAGTGAATGTGAAGGCCTTGTATACCACTGTAGACTTTATAAGCACTGTACACTTATGAGACACTAAATCAATAAAAATATTTTTTTCAATAATTAACCTTAACTTACTATGATTTTTATTTTATAAATGTTTAAATTTTTTAAACTTAGAAAAATGATCTTTAAAAGTTGCAAGTATTACAGATACCTCCTTTGTCCCCCCATTGACCCCTCCAGCCAGCTCCAGCCCCCTCCCCAGGCCTTCACCACTCTGTTGTCTGTCCATGGGTTATACATATATGCATATAAGTTCTTTGGTTAATCTCTTCCTGCCCTCCACCCCCTTCCCTTTGAAGTATGTCAGTCTGTTGCATGCTTCAGTGTCCCTGGATCTATTTTGTTTGCCTGTTTATTTTGTTCATTAGATTCCACATATGAGTGAGATCATGTGATACTTGTCTTTCTCTGACTGGCTTGTTTCGCTCAGCATAATACCTCCAGGTCCCTCCATGCTGTTGCAAAGGATAAGAGATCCTTCTTTTTTATAATTGCATAGTATTCCATTGTGGAAAGGTACCACAGTTGTTTTTATCCATTCATCAACTGATGGGCACTTGGGTTGTTTTCAGATCTTAGTTATTATAAATAATGCTGCTACGAACATAGGGGTGCATATATTCTTTCTGATTGGTGTTTCAGGCTTCTTAGGATATAGTCCTGGAAGTGTGAGAGCACTGGGTCAAATGGCAGTTCCATTTTTAATTTTTTGAGGAAACTACACACTGTTTTTCATAGTGGTTGTACCAGTCTGCATTCCCACCAGCAGTGTACTAGGCTAGTTCCTTTCTCTCTATATCCTCTCCATCACTTGTTTGATGATTTATTGATGGTAGCCATTCTGGCAGGTGTGAGGTGGTACCTCATTGTCGTTTTAATTTGCATCTCTCTGATAATTAAGTGACATTGAGCATTTTTTCAATTTTTAAAAACTTTCTGACTCCTAAAACAACACTTAGCTTAAAACACAAACACATTGTACAGCTGTACAAAAAATATGTTCTTTCTTGCCTGGCCAGAGTGGCTCAGTTGGTTGCTGGTTTGATTCCTGGTCAGGGCTCGTGCCTGGGTTTCAGGTTTGATCCCTAGTCAGGGTGTGTGCAGAGGGCATCTGATCCATGTTTCTCTCATCTCTCTCATATCCATGTTTCCCTCTTTCCTTCCTTCCTTCCCTCCCTTTCTTTCTTCCTCTCTCTAAGCATGTTTTCAGATGAGGATTAAGGGGGAAAAATATTTTCTTTTTCTTTTTAAAATATATTTTATTGATTTTTTACAGAGAGGAAGGGAGAGAGAGATAGAGAGTTAGAAACATCGATCAGCTGCCTCCTGCACATCTCCCACTGGGGATGTGCCCGCAACCCAGGTACATGCCCTTGACCGGAATCGAACCTGGGACCCTTGAGTCTGCAGGCCGACGCTCTATCCACTGAGCCAAACCGGTCTCGGCATATTTTCTCTTTTTATATCCTTTTCCATAAGCTTTTTCCTGTTTTTAAAATTTTTAATTTTTCTTTTAAAACATTTTATTAAAAACTAAACATAAACACACTTTATTTTTTATTTTTCAATATATTTTTATTGATTTCAGAGAGGGGAGAGGGAGAGATAGAAACATCAGTTGAGAGGGAATCTTAATCAGCTACCTCCTGTACACCCCCTATTGAGGATTGAGCCCAAAACCCAGGCATGTGCGGGCTGGAATCAAACCCAGGACCCTTCAGTCCGCAGGCCGATACTCTGTTCACTGAGCCAAACCGGCTAGGGCTAAACACACACTTTTAACTGATGCTTGCACAGTGTCAGGATCCTCAACATCACTGTCTTCCACCTCCAAATCTGTCCCCCTGGAAGACCTTTAGGGACAATAATGCTGGAGCTGTTATCTCCCAGTATAACATGCTTTCTTCTGGAATTCCTCCTGAAGAACCTGCCCGAGGCTCTTCTTGAGAAGGTGCCACTCTGTTTTGTTTTGTTTTTAATTTTTTTTATTGATTTCAAAGAGAGATGCACCCCTCTTCTGGGGATCAAGCCCGCTACTCAGACATGTGCCCCAACTGGGAATCAAACCATGATATCATGGTTCATAGGTCAATGTTCAACCACTGAGCTGAGAAGGTGTCATTCTTGAGAAATATGTCCGTAGTGGTTTTTTTCTTGTGGTTTTTTAAAAATATGTTTTTATTGATTTCAGAGCGGAAGGGATAGGGAGAGATATAAACATCAATGATGAGAGAGAATCATTGATCGGCTGCTTCTAGCACACCCAACACTGGGGATCAATCCTGCAACCAGGATATATGGCCTGACTGGGAATCGAACCGTGACCTCCTGGTTCATAGGTCGATACTCAACCACTGAGCCACACAGCAGGTCATGTCTATAGTGGTTTGCTTGTGTTTTTGGGTTGGTGTTTTTTTCATCATGCATTTGCTTGTAAGCAAATAATGCACCATGAGCAATTCTGTATTAATGAAAACCTTTCAGTGTTGGGGTCCATGTTTTCAAAGTTTTTAAGGAGCTTCTGCTTAACCCTTTACTGTGAATATTCTTGGGGGTTCTTTTTCTTCTGCAGTTTCCTCTTGCCTCTTCTTTAGCTATGTGTTCCCGTTCCAGTTCCAACCATTCCTCGTTAGTCATTTCCTCAGGAACCACCTCCAGGAGCTGCTCAGTGTCATCCTCATCCACACCCAGGTCAGCGTCGTTTGCCATCTTAACTGCAGCCTTATTGAGTTTTGTGTCCTCTTCTTCCTTGGGAAATCCTTTGAAGTCATGGGCTACGACATCACCAGTGATAGGAATTTTTTAGCTTCGTTATAATCTTATGGAACGTCCATCATATGTGTGGTTTGTCATGAACCAAAATGTCATTATGCAATGCATGACCTTTTGCCCTTTGTCCCTCAGCAAGTATTTATGGGACACCCAGAGGGTGTGTAATTCTGGACTGGACCCTTGTACCGGACTGTTTACTTCCTACGAGACAGCAATATCTTTTGATCTCTCCCAGTAATCAATATGGTCACAAGATCCCCTCTTCTGGGAGGTAGTATAGATGGGCTTTGGAAGTCACAGTGCCTGAGTTCCAAACCCAGCTCTGCCGTTTTTCCAGCCGGTAGCCTTGAGTCAGGTCAGTCGATCCCTTTGAGCTTCAGTTTTCTCACGTGTTAAATGGGGATATAACTGTTACCTGCCATACAGGAATTTTGCATTATATTCTGCATACCAACTGCTTTGCAGAAGGCCTGTTACATAGTAGGGCCCAATAAATGGAAGCCATATTGTTACTTATGGGTGAGGATTATAAATCTTGGAGAAATTCCTCATTTTATTTATTCACTAAAGATAATTACTGTCACTCAGAAGAAAGTATTGAACTCATGTGAATGGGGGAAATGGGCATTCCTGCCTGGTTAGTGTTAGAAACAGTTGGCTAAGTCTTTTGCGGGGGAGGTATTCTTCCATAATTATTGCTAGGGCAACAGTTCTTAATATGGGGTTCCTGAATTTTTGTGTAAGTATACATTTTTCTGAGGGGGAGGTTCCACAATTTCATCTGATTGTCAAAGGGATCCTTGACTGCCGAAAAATGAGGAATTGACCGATTGGGTGTAGAGCCACAGTTAGTATGGTGGATCCTGAAATTGTCCATCATAATAATATTACTGAAAAAACTTCTCCAAATAAAAAATATAATGAGGATATAGAGTGAATACTCAAAAGCTTTTGTGTCTGTGTTTTTTGATTGTTTTGTGTGGGGGTTTTTTGCAGGGAGGATGTGGGACAAGTAGGGAAGAAAGAGGTATCAGGAAGATATAAGAAACTGCCTAAAAAATAAATGCCAGCTTCTAATCCTAATACGCAGTTCTTTCCAGAATTTGATTCCAGGTTGTCACTCAGCCTCCTCTTCCCTGCATCACACTTCCAGCAGACTGGACCACTTGCTTTCTTCTGAACCACCTGTGCAGGTTTTGTCAGTTCATGTTGGTTCCTCTGCCGAGATCCTAGACCAGGGGTGGGCAAACTTTTTGACTCGAGGGCCACAATGGGTTCTTAAACTGGACCGGAGGGCCGGAACAAAAGCATGGATGGAGTATTTGTGTGAACTAATATAAATTCAAAGTAAACATCATTACATAAAAGGGTACGGTCTTTTTTTTTTTTTTTTTTTTTTTTAGTTTTATTCATTTCAAACGGGCCGTAGTTTGCCCACGGCTGCCCTAGACTGTCTCTTCTTCCATAATTTGCACGTCTAGTTCTCTGTGCTCCAAAGGTCCTTCCTGATGCTGCCTTTCTTTCCTTTTTTATTTTTTTAATGTTGCCTTTCTTGTCATTGGCTTGTTAAGTCCTTGAGAGTACTGACTCCCATTCATCTTTTATCCTCCACACGCACTGTCCTTTGTAAGGCGTTAGGCACTAAATAAAGGGTTATGGAACTAAAATGAAGAATGATGCATGAGCCGTGGCCCATATGGCTCAATTGGTTGGGCATCATCCGTGCACCGATAGATTGCTGGTTCGATTCCCAGCCAGGGCACATGCCATGGTTGCAGGCAGTGTTCCCTACTAAGGGGCTTGCAGGAAGCAGCTGACTGACATTTCTCTCTCACATCAGTGTTTCTCTCTCCCTCTTTCCCTTTCCCTTCCTCTCTCTCTAAACATCAATTTAAAAAATCTTAAAAAAAAAAAAAAGAATGATGTATGAGAACGAAATAAATACCTACTTAAGGGAGGGAAAGAAAATAGGTTAAAATTACTAAAAATATAAAAAATGATCAGATGCCAGTGTGAGTTCTGAGTTTTGGGAGATAGTTTAGAAACCCTTTTATAGCCTCAGTGGCAGCCTGGATTTGGGGAAGAACCCACCCTGAATTAGGAGGCAGGAATGTGGGGGACATGTAGCCAGGATTATGGCCTTGGCCACGTCCTGTCACTTCTGGACTGGGGTTATCTTCCCGGAAAGTGGGTTGGGCTTTTTTGTACATATAGTAGCAGTGCTATTGAGCATCTACCAGGTTCAGGCACCATTCTATGTCCTGAGAATACAGTAGGAAACAACCACAGAAGACCCCTTGCTTCTGTTCTAGTGGAATGTGCGAGGTGGGAGTTAGTCCCTTCACCAGCCTTAAAATTCTGTGATCTGGAGAATGAGCACCAGCTCTGCTTGTGATTGTTGTGACGATGAAATGAGAAAGCACTTTGAAGATTGCAACGTGATCTTCTCTTATTTATTATGAGCACTGCCACCCTCCTTCCTTTTGACTTATAACTTAAAACAGATTAAAAATGTACACCAAGGTCACTGCCAGCATTTTTACATTAGCAGGTCCCCAATGAGGTGTTCATACTACATTGTAAGCTAATTAGCGTAGGAAGATTGGATAGAGCTTTTTACACCAATAGGAGTATGAGGTAATGATCCCAGGGTTTAGATAGATTTAGGGATTTAATTCTTTCCATTGTAAGTGAATCCATCAACAGGATTGGCATATAGATTTGCAGTACCATCTTATTAACTAAAAATGTATTTGAGGAGAGTACATTTACTTACAAGTATTTTCAACCTGTTTCTACAATTGGGTTTGTTTCTGCCTTTCTATTGAGTTCTCTCTGTGCGCCCCTCCTCCTTTTTTAAAAATTTCAGACCAGCTCTTAGATTTTTTTAAAAAAATATTTTTATTGATTTCAGAGAGGAAGGGAGAGGGAGAGTTAGAGACATAAATGATGAGAGAGAATCATTGATTGGCTGCCTCCTGCAAACCTCCCACTGGGGATGTGCCCGAAACCAAGGTACATGCCCTTGACTGGAATCGAACCTGGGACCCTTCAGTCTGCAGGCCGATGCTCTATCCACTGAGCCAAACCGGTTAGGGCAGCTCTTAGATTCTAAAATTCAGCTTCACTTTGGTGAAAGCTGCACGTGGGGAAAACCAGTTCTCTATTGATTTGGGGCATTTTTTTTACCATAAATTTAAGATACAGTTATTATCCAAGTGCTTCCATTTGTGATTAGGCTGGGGTTTTTCTTTTGTTGTTGTTGTTTTAATCCTCACCCAAGGATATATTTTTAAAAAATATTTTTATTGATTTCAGAGAGGAAGGGAAAGGGAGAGAGAAATAGGAACATCCATGATGAGAGAGAATCATTGATTGGCTGCCTCCTGCACGCCCCTGTTGGGGATCAAGCCCACAACCTGGGCATGTGTCCTTGGCGGGAATCTAACCGGGAACCTTCAGTTTGCTGGCCGACATGCTCTATCCGCTGAGCCAAACCGGCTAGGGCCAAGGATAGTTTTCTAGAGAGAGTGGAAGGGAAGGAAGAGAGCCGGGATGGGGGAGGGATATCCATGTGAGAGAACGAGACATCAATTGGTTGCCTCCCGCACATGCCCCAGCTTCCGGGGCTGAGGAATCTGCAACCCAGGTATGTGCCTGGGAATCGAACCCGCAGCCCTTTGATCCGAGGGCCGATGCTATAACTACTGAGGCAAATCGGCCAGAGTAGGCTGAGTATTTTTAAGCACAATTCCCTTGCTCTTACAGTACCCTCAAAACAAAGAGCAAATGATGCAATTAGTATGCAATCCCGTGCCTGTGTATTTCAAGGAAAATTACTTTCCAAACAACTCAGAAGCTCATGGTCAAAGTTAAGCTTCCTTTTAGATCCTTTTATCAAAAACAACCTGATAGACTGAGATTCTTACCTGAGGTTGTTTTTGAGTGTGAAGCAATGATGTGAAATTTCTAGGGTGGCTTTAATTTATGAATGAAATGTCATTTCTGATTCATTCCTTGAACTGTTTATTCTTCTTTGAAATTTTAAATGAAATGGATGTTTACATTGTATCCTGGTGGTTTTCCCTTCTAATGAAAGGAAGGACCCACTGTCTCCTGTCACATCTGATTACCGTTTTGTGAGTTTGAGACAAAGAAATGGATTTTCACCTGTCCACTGACTTTTGGTATAGACATTTTAATTCCTTTAAATTGGAGACTGATTTTCTTCCAGTAGTAATTTTATGAATGATCTTGAGGGACAAGCCTCTTCAGGATTCATATGACAGTGCTGTCTGATCAATAAGAAAGAGAGTTTTTGTAGAGCCTTGAAACAGTATTTCCAAATCCTTTTTTTGGTGATTTTTTTCAGATATACTTTCTGTGTGAGTAGGAATGAATTTTTGCAATGGGATGAGAAAAACGAGGTTAAATTTAAGGGCAAAAACTTATAGCATCTTCTCCCTTCCACAGTTTGAGAAATGAAGAAAGATGCAAATGAATTTTTTCTCAGACAACTTAAGTTATATTAATTCTTAATTACAAATTACTAAAGTTTAAAGACAACCATTTTTCATCAGATTTCACTTTGGAAATAGTCTTTGTTGTTAAAACTATGTAGACACTCTGTTTCTTCTGCGTCTTGGGTTCCCGTTGAGGGGAGAGCCTATTGAATCTTCTGACCCTGGGTGAGTCATTTGATCTTGTCTCAGTGCTCTTATCTATGAAATGAGGAGGATACCTACCTTCTCAGGTGGGTTTAAGAATCTGTAAGGCAAGCCCTGGCTGGATACTTCAGTTGATTGAGTGTCATCCCAATGCACCAAGGTTGTGGGTTTGATCCCCAGTCAGGGCACATACAAGAGACAACCAATGGGTTCATGGATGGGTGGAGCAGCGAATCAATGTTTCTCTCCTCCCTCCTTCCCTCCCTTTCTCCCTCTTTCTCTCCCCCCCCCCCCCCCAATCAATAATATAAAAAAGAAAAAGAAAAATAGCCTTGGCTGATGCGGCTCAATTGCTTGGGCTTTGTCCCATGCACTGAAAAGTTGTCCGTTTGATTTCCAGTCAGGGCACATGCCCGCATTGTGGGCTTGATTTCTGGTGGCGGTGGCGGGGGGGGGGGGGGGGGCATGTGGAAGGCACCCAATAGCTCTCTCTCTCTCTTTCTAAAAATCAATAAACTATTAAAAATAAATAAATAAAAACAAATCTATAAGGCAAGGTATATAATAATACTTTGAACAACATAAGGCACACATTATTATGGGGAGTATATTATTAAAGTTTTGCTTCTGGGTAGGTGAGAGTCTACTTCCCCCCCACCCCTACCCCCCAGTGCAGAACTTTGTTAAATGCAAGGGGATTATAGCAATAGTAGCTTCTAGGTGCATGGGCTTCAGAGGCAGGCAGCTATAAGGCACACAAAGCTGGATGATCTAGAGCAGCGGTTCTCAACCTGTGGGTCGCGACCCCTTTGGGGGGTCGAACAACCCTTTCATAGGGGTCGCCTAAGACCATCGGAAAACACATATATAATGACATATTGTTTTTGTAATTAATCACTATGCTTTAATTATGTTCAATTTGTAACAATGAAATTGGGAGCCACCACAACATGAGGAACTGTATTAAAGGGTTGCGGCATTAGGAAGGTTGAGAACCACTGATCTAGAGTCCCTTGACCTCTTTGAGCCTTTCTCATCTGTAAATGGGGTTATAATAGTACTTGCCTTTTTCGGTTATTGTGGAAAATAAAGTGAAATCAATGTGCATATTGTTTATTTGGTACTGTGCCTGGCTCGTGAATATTTGTTAATCTATAAAAGAGAAGTGACTAAAAAGGAAAGCAACTGGGGTGTGTGTGTGTGTGTGCGCAGAGCCAGTTCTAGGGTATCCTCTGTTCCTTCACTTACCCCATTTACCATGAGAGAACTTCACATTGGCTTGGTACTCCTCTTTGATTGTCTTTTTGTTTTTTTCCTGGTCCCCTCAGTAAGTATAAAATAAATGATGAACCTGAGGCCCCATCATTGTGAATTATTGGAGAAAGATGTGATTGTCTATGGCAGTGGTCGGCAAACTCATTAGTCAACAGAGCCAAATATCAACAGTACAACGATTGAAATTTCTTTTGAGAGCCAAATTTTTTAAACTTAAACTATATAGGTAGGTACATTGTTATTAACTTAATTAGGGTGCTCCTAAGCTGGCTTTTGCTAAAAACTTCCTCAATCTGATTGAGGTACATTCGCTGAGGTCTACCCCTTCCAACCCTCCCATCCACACTCGTCTTGTGTACTTGTTTCGTCCATCTCCTTTCCAAAAACCGACTTCTGTGCACGGGCCACGAAGTTTCAATCGCACTGTATGTGCGCGCCCGCACGTGGTATTTTGTGGAAGAGCCACACTCAAGGGGCCAAAGAGCCGCATGTGGCTCTTGAGCCGCGGTTTGCCGACCACTGGTCTATGGTAATTGCTAAATTTTTGTGTACTCCAGTTTGTTGGGTTGGTTATGTATGAACACTCAGTAACTCCCATTTTACCAGACCTTTTCATTTGCCAGTTTGTCTGCTCTTTTATTCTCACCTGAGGATATGTTTCCATTGATTTCCAGAAAGAGAAATGTCCATCAGCTGCCCTCCCGTACACTCCCCCATCAGGAATCAAACCCACAGCCCTTTGGTGCCACCCGGCCTGAGCTCCTTTCCCCCCTCCCCCAATTTTGTGGGGAGGGGGAGGGAGAGAGAGAGAAGCACTGATTGTTGTTTCCCTTATTTCTGCATTCATTGGTTGCTTCTTTGTATGTGCCCTGGCTGGGCATTGAATCCACAACCTTGGTGTATTGGAGAGGTGATTCTAACTAAAATTCCTGGTCAGGACTCATTTGCCAGTTTCTGAAAGAAGTTTATTATGCCTAATACTTGGGCATGACTTCCTCCGGTCAAGTTATTAGAGGTAATACTAGACCAGTTAAAAATGTTCAGGCACTTATTTATTAGGCATTTTGGCAAAATATGAAAATGACAACGGCTGATGGCCCACTTCCCTTCGTCTGGAGGTGCGTGATAGTCAAGCTCCTTGTGCTCTTGCTCGGGTTGACATCTTCTCTAAGGTTTCCGTTTCATGGAGCATATTCTGTGAATGGAAAAGAAAACTGGGTTAACAGATGGCGTGATGAAGGGCCACAGAGGTATGGTTTTTTAATAGTTGTTAACCTCCGGAGTTAGCAGTTTTTATTTAGCCTTTTTAAAAATGTAGGTCCTCCCACACTTCTTACCTTTATCTTGGTTTAATTTAATACTGGAAAATGAATTTAAGGGAAAACTTACAGATGCCTAAGTGCTCTCGGAGTTTTAGGAGTTGGAAGTTTGAATCTGCTTTAGATGGACTCAGTTCTTCATTCGTTTAAGAAAGGGAAATCGTGTTCTGGACAGGTTTTTTTTGTAATGGGGTTTTTAGACTAGATTGAAAAGTAGAGGCCCTCATCAGAAGTATATTGATGCCCTGGCTGGGTAGTTCAGCTGGTTACTGTCATTCTGCGGTTTAATCCCTGATCAGGGCACAGGCAAAAAGAAACCAATGAATGCATCACTAAGTGGAGCAACAAATCAATGTTTCTCTGTCCCCCTCCCTCTTTTTCCCCCCTCCCCCTCTCCCTCTCCAAAAAATCAATAAAACAGAAAGAAAGGGAAAAAAGTATGTTGATAGCCTTTACAGGTTCAAGGGTGGCTTCGGCAAGGAAGAGGCAAAAATCCCTGCCCCGTGTGCCAGTTCAACTCTTCCTCAATGGAGCTTTGGAATCCTTTGTGAATGGTTTGGGTGAGATTTTTTTCCAAGTTGCTTTTTAGAACTGGTGACTATTTTCTTGGCTTTCACTCCCTATCTCTCTGAATTCCAAAGCTTTATAACAGTCATAATCCAGACATCAGTTACCTAAGAAGTACCTACTGACTATTCAGGAGGTTCTGGGGACACATTGAAGGAAACACATATAAATGGATTCTCCCTACTCCATACAAACTCAGTCAAGATATGTGAAACTGACTTTCTATTTAAAAATGTACAGCTAGCCCTAGCTGGTTTGGCTCAGTGGATAGAGCGTCAGCCTATGGACTGAAGGGTCCCAGGTTTGATTCCAGTCAAGGGCACATGCCCAGGCTGTGGGCTTGATCCCCAGTAGGGGGCATGCAGGGAGTGACCGATCAATGATTCTCTTTCATCACTGATGTTTCTCTGTCTCTCTCCCTCTCCCTTTCTCTCTGGGATCAATAAAAATATATTTTAAAAAAATGTACAGCTAAACATATTATACATATACAGCTAAACTAGCTTCATAGGTTCTAGAACTCAAAAAAATTACATGGGAATATACATAGGGAGATGTTTTCTAGTTTTTGTTTTATGGCATATTTCTTAAAAATCGGTGTTCTTCATGCTCCATCTTAGTTGATACTGCTATTTTTATTTCCTCATCATTACTGTTGTACCAGTTATTGTCCAATCAGGAAAGTAGAAGCCACTCTGTGGATACTTCAAGCAGAAAGGGATTTAAATGCAAGAGGTTTGTTACAGAGGTGTTGGAAGGGCTGGAAGCGCAAAAGGAGGGAAAGAGGGTGTCTGGAGGAGCAAGAAGGAGAAAGGAGTTTGTTACCCAAAGATCAGGAAGCTGCCTTTGGGCTGGAGCCCAGGAGTCTGCACTCACAGGCATCTGCGGACTGTGGCTGCTACTGCTGGAGCCATATTGCAGGAACCCAGAAGCCAGCACTCCGCTGGTGCTGCTAGAGCCCGTGGTGTGTGCAGTTGCCTGCAGTCCTTCACAGTTGCTCACTGCTGCTGCTGCAGACAGACCCGAAGCAGGAAAAAAATGTTGTGTGTGTCTTCCTGCCACCAGTCGCCAGCCTTAGACAGAACCGAATGGGAGGCCAGCTGGCAAAGGAGTCTGGGAAATATATACAATAGTTTGTAGGCCTTCAGTTCTGGTGATACAGAGAGGAGTGTAAGAAGTGCATGTGTGGCCAAAAAAATGGTGTCGTTGCTTGGGGATGATGAATTTGCCATAGTGGGGATGGGCAGGGAGGGCATCATTTTAAACTGACGACTTTCAGACAGGTGGAGATGAGGAATGGCATTCCAGACAAGGGGTAGAGCCTGTGTGCGTTTGGAAGCAGGAATGCACAAGGCCTCTCCAGGGAAGTGTATCGAGCATGGACTTCTTGTTGAAGGATAGTTGGAAATAAGGTTGGAAAGGTAGATTGGAGTTAAATTGGGATGGAAGTGTTATAACAAAAACTTTTAAAATTAACTCAGAGCACAGACACAGTGATGTGGTGTGGGAAAGGCCTATGAAGCAATTCATGGTATTCCACACTTTGGAATGAAACGGGCACAACTAGGGCCGTAGTAGTGGAGTGGGAGAGGGACACTTCATCCAAGGTGGGCTTGCAGTTGGTAGAGCTGTCAGTGGGTTGGGCAAGCCATGGAAATAAATACGTTTTTCTACATCAGTTGAATGTATTGGTTATTTTATGATCTTTGAAGATATTCTCTACTTTGCATGGTTTGGCCTCTCTCTGGGTTGATGACCTGGTGACTAAGACTCATCATAATATTGTCAGGATCTCTCCTGAAGTGGCACTAAATTCACTTTGATTATAAACTGTATTAATAAATCTGAAACCTGTGTAATCTCTGCAGGGGCCTTGATAACTTGAGACAACACTTATTACTCGGAGATGCCTTTTTAGCTTTTTCTTTAAATACAAATTCACTTAACTCATTTAGCAGGTAATTATTGAGCCAGGTATTATGTTTGGTGCTGAGGTAGGATGGAATTGACAGTTAAACAAGAAACACATTGCCTACCCAGTGTGGCTCAGTGGTTGAGTGTCGACCTGTGAACCAGGAAGTCATGGTTTGATTCCCAGTCAGGGCACATGCTCTGGTTACAGGCTCGATCCCCTGTGGTGGGCATTCAGGAAGCAGCCAATCAATGATTCTTTCTCATCATTGATGTTTCTCTCTCTCCCTCTCCCTTTCTTTCTGAAATAAAACAAACAAAAAACAAACACATTAAAGGAAGAATATTATTCGGCTTAGAGCCTTTGCCAGTTGCTCTTTATTGTGCCTGGAAGACTCTCCTTCCAGATTCCCATATTACTGATCCCCTCACCTCTTCTTTTGTTGTTGCCCCTTGCTAGATTGTGAGCTCTGTGAGGACAAGGACCTTTGTCTCTTGTTCATCGCTGTATCCACAGTGCCTAGTACAGTGCCTGGCACAGTTGTAGGTAATTTACAAAAACAATGTAATGAGTTTTTTACTGAATGAGAATAAATGAATGGGACATTCAGAGGACGGAGGGAAGGACACAGTGGCTAGAGTCTAAAGAGAAAAATAGTGGTGGAGATGTGATCACATAGGGACATGTAAGATTTTGGGTTTTTGTACAAGGATGGAAGCTCTAAGCAGTGGTTCTCAACCTTCCTAATGCCACAACCCTTTAATACAATTCCTTGTGTGGTGACCCCCAACCATAAGAGTATTTTCATTGCTACTTCATAACTGTAATTTTGCTACTGTTATGAATCGTAATGTAAATATCTGATATGCTATGGGTGTTTTCCGATGGCCGCGACCCACAGGTTGAGAACCGCTGCTCTAAGGGGTTGTAAGCAGGGGATTGACAAAATGAGATCTGTACTTTAAAATGCTAATTTGCTGCTCTGCAAAGTATGGATTGCAGAGGGCAAAAGTAGACATAGGAAGGAACACAGGAGCCTGTTGGGGTCCAGGTGATCTAGCTTCCCTAGCAGCAGATATGCTTGCTTTCTCAGCCATTGAATTTGAGTGTCCGTTCCAAGGGCAGGAATTGATTGTTATCAGTCTAGTTATAATTGCATGGGCTTAGGTTATCATTAGCCCCAGGAGACCTACCTGTCTCCTTGAAGAACATCATTGTTTAGTGATCCTGCTGACGGATGAAAGCTGTCAAGATAGCTTGGCTGTGAGATGCCATTTAACTAGTCTGTATCTGTGTGCCTCCCTGCCTCCTGTAAGGTTTAATGACCTAGTTAGGGAGAAAGTCCAGACCTCTTGGCTGCTCTCCAGGTGTCCTACCACTAAAATGTTAGTATTACCTTTCTCAGACTTCTTCTGAATCATTTCCTGGCACTGTAAGTGGCTTTTTAAACTTTGATTTTGCCAGTTTTGAGACTGTTTGTACTAGTACTTTTCGCTGTCGGAATTTGAGTTGCTTTGGTTATTGGAAGAAGCCTTTTCAGTGGGCTTTGCTTTTTAAAACAGAGTTGAGGAGCCTGTGGTAGGAGGAATGGTTCAGCCTCCTGACATGTTAGTTGGCAAAGTAGTAGAGGCAGCCTTAATAAAGGTCACTTTGGAAGAATATTAGTTGGGTACTTAGCATTCTTGGCATTCTTGTGGAATGATACAGGTTTATGGGCTTTTTATTAAGTTCTTAAAATTGAATGGTCTTTAATTAGAAGCAAACACATATAAAACTTTGTGACTCCAGACAACACTGGTCTTACTGTACTAGATTATAGAGTGAGGTTTGGCCTGTAGGAATACGGATTTTGGAGAGGGAATGGAGAATGGGTGTGAGAAGGCTGTATCAAACACATCCAGCTCCGTCCATGCCATCTGTTCACTGCAGCCTTAACAGTGTGGAATGTGGACATGCAGCTTTTAAGCTCAGTTGCCTTTTGATTGCTCTTGACTAGGCTTTTAGCTGTCATGATTCAACTGGTTGAGCTGAGCTTTCTGTTAAATAGTCAATCTGGAAAAGAGTTCAGTAGCCTAAGATTTTTGAACTCATCTATAATAATAAAAGCATAATATGCAAATCGACCAAATGGCCGAACAGCAGAACGACCTTCCGGACAACCATGCTATGACACCCTCTGGTGCCAGGCCAGCCAAGGCGGGTGCGATGCGATTGGTTGGGGACCCAGCCATTGTCCCCATGATCGCCCTGCAGAGGGAGGCCCAGATCACTGACCAGTGGGCTGCAGCAGGTGGGCGGGGCCTCCCTCTGTGGGGTGATAGATTGCAGGGCTCCCAGACTGAGAGGGCTCAGGCCGGGCTGAGGAGACCCCCCCACCCTCCTGCACGAATTTCATGCACCAGGCCTCTAGTGTATTTATAAGACTTGACAAGCCATGGTACATAGATTTTAATTGCCATCTTTGAAATGGCCCACTCTTACGTTTTAGATAAGACAGTGGAGGAATATATAAATTCAAGGGCCAACAAGTTATTGCACCCCCTCAATTAAGAAAAAACAACCAACAGTGAGAGAAACCCCACCCTACTCTATTGTATATGATTCTTCTTTTTTAAAAAAATATATTGTTATTTTACAGAGAGAAAGGGAGAGAGATAGAGAGTTAGAAACATCAATGAGAGAGAAACATCAATCAGCTGCCTCCTGCACACTCCCTACTGGGGATGTGCCCACAACCAAGGTACATGCCCTTGACTGGAATTGAACCTGGGACCCTTCAGTCCGCAGGCCAACGCTCTATCCACTGAGCCAAAAAGAAGTTAGGGCTTCTTTTTTTTTTGGTTAATCCTAACCTGGAGATAATTTTCCATTGGTTTTTTAGGGAGAGGGAAAGACAGAGAGAAACATCGATGTGAGAGAAACCCATCGATTGGTTGCCTCCTGCACGAGCTGACCAGGGCCCGGGCTGGGGAGGAGCCTGCAACCAAGGTACGTGCCCTTGACGGATTTGAACCTGAGACCTTTGGTCTGCAGTCCAATGCTCTATGCACTGAGCCAAACTGGCTAGGGCTATGAATGATTCTTCACTGGGCAGAAGGGGCTCAGGGGAGTGTGTATCATTTCTTCAGCCTAGAGTGTAACCCAGGATGTCTTTAATGAAGAAGACTGAAGGGGTGATGTGTTTGATACCATTTTGGTGTAAACAAGTTACATAAGTTTACATGGTGACACCTGTGCTCTTGAGGGTAGCTAGAGGGATTGTCCTGTTAGGGATAGCAAAATTAAGCCCAATAGGCTCCCTTACACTATTCACTAATCGGGTTTTCTGAGCAGAAAGTCAAAATAATCGATGAATGCAAGAGCAGGTGAGTGGGCTGAGGAGTAGAAGTAAGGGAGCTGGGTTGAATAACTCTGTTCATCACCAATTTTTTTCCCCCCTGCACACTGTAGTAGTCACATTAGCCATGCTAGAAAAGTTTTCATTTAAGGGTTTTAAATAGTTGATGCTGTGGGTGGTCAATGTCAGTCTGCTGATCAGGTTTAATAACGGTGGTTTACTTTACTATTCCATTCTGCGCTAGAAATTAGCAGTAGCTATTTCTTGTACGTTGATTTCAAGACTTTTTGAAAGAAAGTAGCTGTGGTAAGTCCTCAGGGCCATGTGTGACCAGGGGAGTGATAGAGAGGTGAGGTCACCGAGGGAAACACTCAGTGGGTTTATGTTGGGATGAAACAGTGTGGGGGCATTCTGTGCATATGTGACTGAGAAAGGTATGTTCTATCCGAATTGATCATCTGAACCCAGACAGGGTTTTCGGAATAGCAGCCCAATACACGAGGTGCAGGTGATTTCCTCTAGTAGAGAGGGCAGCTATCATGAAAGAGGAGGCTAGACCTGTTTTCCTTCGAAGTCTGAGAGCTGAAGTGTAGTGATAAGAAGTTAACTCTGATCTTCATGAACATTACTGGCCAAGAACTTTCAAGGAATGGTGGTTGATAAGGAAGGAAGAACTGGTTTCTATTTTGGTCTGTTATCTTAGGGAAAATCATGAAGCTAGCATTTTATAGAAAATGCCATTTGTTCTAAATTCCTTATATGATCGCAAGTGTTTTCTTAGTTATTTTTGGATTCCCCAGCAGGACATGTTACTTGCATAGTTTGAAATTTATCTTGAAGTAGTGGGTGGTAGATAGGTATTATAGAGAACATGTAGCAGAAGCTCATGAAAGTATGCATATGGTGTGGATTGTAACGGTAACAAATGGTACTGGCTGAATGTCACTCCTTTTTGTCACCTTCCCAGTCATTTGGATTCTAGGATCTTTATTAATCTTATCATCTCTTCCCCAGGTGGGGGTGGGGTGGGAGAGGCCTAGTTAGAGCACCAGTCTCAGCAGCTTCCCTTCTCTTCAGCTTCACATCTGTTACCGGAAGGAGCTGGCTGCCCGCTCTCCTCAGCTCCGCCTTCAAGGGGCAACCGAGCAGTTCATCTGCAAGTTCTTTTAGTTGTTAATTCCAAGAAGAATCTTAGGAATTTTTTTTTCTAATTGACCTATTTTCTTCAGATTTTGCTTCTTATTTATCTGCCCTTTCCCCTTGGCAGACTCCCTTGACAGTAAGACACAGGGTCATCCGTTTAAGTATGGGAAGGAAATTATGGCCTTGAGCACAGTCAGAAAGAATCTGGCTCTCCCGGCGTTTCCTGTGAGCCACCGCTAAATTACAAAGACGGAGCCCTGACAAGGCTTTTCAAAGGGGCATTTTACACCACCACTGTGTCAGTGTTTCCATCGTAAGCAGTTGTTTTTCATGGTGCTTATTATGACTAGGTTTGAAGTAGCCTTTGCATGGGAAACATTTACCTACTGGGGTGAGCATAAAATAGCAGACAGCCAGTGTGGCTCAGTGGTAGAGCATCGACCTATGCACCAGGAGGTCATGGTTTGATTCCTGGGTTGCGGGCTTAATCCCTGGTAGGGGGCATGCAGGACGCGGCTGACCAGTGATTCTCTCTCATCATTGATGTTTCTTTCTCTTCCTCTCCTTTCCTATCTGAAATCAAAATATTTTTTAAAAATAAAATAACAAGAGGGAGGGTGAGAACACAAGGGTAACTTTCAGAAGTCCCCGTCTCAACCCAGACCTGACCATGCTGTTCTTGCTCAGAATCCTGAGGATTTCTCAGGTGATAAAGTCCAGACTCTCCTCAGTGTGACAGGCCTCTCCACAGATTTGTCCCCACCTCTCCCTCTCTACCTGCCTCCTGCTCTCTTTTCCAGTTATCTGGCCAGGACAGCATGGTAGAATGGGAAGACCTTGCTGGAGGCGTGAATGGCTGGAGGTGGTGCCAGGGGACCTGGCTTCTGGACCATGCTCCATCTCACTTGCTGAGTCATTTCCTTTCTGTCTCAGCAGGCATTGATCTGGGCAAGTTTCCTGAATGAGGGGAGAAGAGTCTGGGGACAGACTGGGAGGCTATTTGACTCTTGTCTCTTGGCAGAGTCTTAGGAATCAGGTCACCAAATGTCTTACTATTTAACGGCTTTTTGAAGCATGATGTTTTTGAGCTTTTAAAACTATAGATATTAAAAAAATTTTTTTTTCTCTTTATGTGGGATCCCAGTATACAAAACAGGTCAAATTGAATCACTCTGTTTTAAGGCTGGAAGGTCTGATGCCTTAGTGCTGAAAAACTGCCAGTTACATCTGGGACCAGGGCATTGCTTTTCAATGTTTCTTCTCACTTGTTCCAGGGAGGGTTAGAGTCACCTGTTTGATAAGCCCCCAGGCAGGGGCCTAGTATAGGGGGAAGGAGAGTGGATCTCTGTGGGTGATCCCTAGAGGTTGAGAGAGGGCCATGTTCAAACCCTAGCTCTGCTTGCTAGCCATGTGAGCTTGGGTTTCTTCATTTTTCTGAATTCTATCCTTTTAAAAAGCTATAAAGTGTGTAAAGCATGTACAGTATGAAAACTTATTAGGTGAAAACTCATGTAACCAACCTAAGTCAAAAAATAGAAGGAAAACACAACTTGTTCTTTTTTTTTTTAAATCATATCTCCTTTCCTAGCTTCACAATAGGAACCTGAAATATGTTTTTAAAACATCAAGGTGATTGACCAGCTGACTGGCCAGCATGGCTCAGTGGCTAGGCGTCAACCCTTGCACCAGGAGGTCTGGTTCAGTTCCCAGTCGGGGCACATGCCCGGGTTGTGGGCTCGATCTCTAGTGGGGGGGCATGCAGGAGGCATCCCATCTCATCCAAAGTTTCTCTCTCATCTGTGTTTTTCTCTCTCCCTTCCTCTCTCTAAAATCAGTAAAAACATATTTTTAAAAATCAAGGTGATAAATATTTGATTAAGAAATATTTTTCATAATAACTTTTGTTAAGAGTCCCTACATACACTATCTTTTCATCCAGAAAAATCTAGCTTGTTAATCTAGTTAGATATATTAACTTATATATTCATCTCCTCAGTTATATATACCTCAATTTGCAGATTTTCACATATGATTAATTGGGCCTAGGGCACAATTTAGTGCTGATCCTGGTCCCTTTCCATGTTCTGTCTTGTCGTATTCTTTTTTTTTTCTTCTTCATTTCTCTCAGACTTCTGTTTTTAAATTCATTTCAAGCAAGGCAAGTGTAAGTAAACGTGGAGGCCAGAAAATGGAAAGGAGGAATCTGAGTATTGATTTCGCTTGTGTGAATCCCGAATTCTTTAATCTGTGGGTCCAAATTGTTCCCTACTAAAATTTGCTGGATTTAGAAGTTGCCTTTGTTCTGTTTCTGTATGACCATTGTTCCTATCATCAATGCAGGTGGAATAACTTTTATTACTTACTAGAGGCCTGATGCATGAAATTCATGCACTCGGGGGCAGGGGCGGGTCCCTCAGCCCGGCCTATGCCCTCTTGCAGTCCGGGAGCCCTCGGGGGATGTCCAACTGACTGCTTAGGTCCGCTCTCCACAGGGAGCACGCCTAAGCTGTCAGTTGGATATCCTTAGTGCTGCTGCGGAGACAGGAAAGGCTCCCGCCGCTACACTCGCCAGCTGTGAGTCCAGCTTCTGGCTGAGCGGCGCTCCCCTTGTGGGAGCACACTGACCACCAGGGGTAGCTCCTGAGTTGAGCATCTGCCCCTGGTGGTCAGTGCATGTCATAACAACTGGTCATTCCGCCGTTGGGCTGAAACCGGCTCTCTGTTGTCCCCCGAGGGGGTCCCAGATTGCAAGAGGGCACAGGCCAGGCTGAGGGACCCCCACCGTTGCACAATCAGGGCTGGGCAGGGGGACATGGGAGGTTGGCCAGCAGGGGAGGGACCGCAGGAGGGCTCCAGGGCGTGCCTGGCTCGTCTTGCTTAGTCCCAATTGGCCAGACCTCAACAGCAAGCTAACCTACCGATTGGCGCTCCTGCCCCCTTGTGGTCATTGCACATCATAGCGACTGGTCGACCAGTCAACTGTCTGCCCCCTGGTGGTCAGTGCATGTTATAGCAAGCAGTTGAGCGGCCTTAGTACATCATTAGCATATTACGCTTTGAATGGCCAACTGGACGACTGGACACTTAGCATAATTGGCTTTTATTATATAGGATAGGATAGTTGCCTGTTTTAGAACTGGCAATTTATAGAATAATGCAAATAAGTAATGAGGAATAATTAGAAATAATGGGCTGAAATCCTCATGCCATCTTAGAATGCCATTGGGGATTAGAATAGTAAGGCTTACTGTTGGACTTGAAAATAACCTGACCTATTTTTCCCAATTGACAGAAATGCCTGTTTCTTCAGCGCTGTCCTCTGCAAAGCACATTTGGCTGGACAGTGCCACCACTCTTGCATATTCAGAGAAATTTTTATGGTGAACATTCTTTGAAAAACTTTTCCACTGAGAAGTTAAAAAAAAACTGAGTAGATCATAAGTGCTCAGAAATAACAGCTGAAATAATTTTATGTTTTCTTTACCATTTCAAAAATCAATATAAAATTGATCTGAATACCAGGAAATTCAAAGGTAAGGCTGTATTTTGTGTGTGTGTGTGTGTGTGTGTGTGTGTGTGTGTTTTAATCCTCACATTTTTACCATTGGTTTTTAGAGAGAGTGGAGTGGGGGGAGAGAGAGAGTGAGAGAGAGAGAGAGAGAAACATCGATATGAGAGAGACACATCAATTGGTTGCCTCCCGCACAGGACCCCAGGGGTCGAGCCTGCAACTGAGGTATGTGCCCTTGACTGGAATCGAACCTGGGACCCTTCAGTCCACAGGCAGACGCTCTATCCACTGAGGCAAACTGGCTAGGGCCCAGCTGTGGTTTTGTATATTGGTTTGGTAAGAATCTTAGCTCACAGTATTAATGGTACACAGCCTGTGAGACTGAGGTTTATTGGAGTGCCTTCAGTTTCAAATTGGCTTTGGTTTTGCATTTTCTTTGCTGTGGAATATTTTTACAGCTTATCAGAAATCCTGTTTCCTTGTTGTTTTTCTTAATATAAGTAACCCAGAGAAATTGTGCTGCATCAGTGAGAAAGATTTCTCAGCGTTTGGTTTTGTCTTTGTTTCTAGTTGCTTTGATCAGATAGCTTGATTAGAACTCCAGAGCTACCTGGTAGAAAGCTGGTGAGGATAAAGTTCAAGGAAGTGCCTTTGCTGAAAGCAGCCCCCTTCATTCATCAGGGGAATTTGATTTCATGCTGTGAATAACTTGGCTTAGAAATTGTGTTTCTTTGGGACCGGCTTGTAGAGTTCTGCACACCTCAGAGCATGAGAACTGTGTCAGGGTGAAGAGTGGGCTGCTTGCTTTGTTCCATGGGGCTGGCTAGGTGGTAAGATGGCTGCAGAGTTCTGTTTTTCTGTGCTGGAATTGAGAGGTGACTTTTCCAGGGCTTGGGGACGGGGGCAAATGAATCCCAAGGAGCAAGAAATGACATTTGCAAAAATGACAAATGGCATGTAAAGAGTCAGAGACTCTTTTCTAGTTGCTTTTTAAAAAAACTAACTGTAGCCCTAACTGGTTTGGCTCAGTGGATAGATAAAGCGTCGGCCTGCGGACTGAAGGGTCCCAGGTTCGATTCCGGTCAAGGGCATGTACCTTGGTTGCGGGCACATCCCCAGTAGGAGGTGTGCAGGAGGCAGCCAATCGATGTTTCTAACTCTCTATCCCTCTCCCTTCCTCCTCTCTGTAAAAAAAATCAATAAAATATATTTAAAAAAACACCAAAAACTAACTGTAAGCCATCCCTGGCTGGTGTTTGTCAGTAGTTAGAGTGTCAGCCGCCCACCAAAGGATCACAGGTTCAATTTCCAGTCAAGGGCACATACTTGCATTGCAGGTTCATTCCCAGCCCAGTCAGGGCATGTGTGGGAGGCAGTCAGTCGTTTCTGTCTCTTTCTCTCCTCTCTCCCTCTCTTCCACTCTCTCTAAAAATCAATGGAAAAAGTATCTTCAGGTGAGGATTAACAAAAAAATATTAAAAAAACTATGTCAGATTATTTTCAAACTAAACATCTGAGTTATCAGTCCTTGAAAATTGTTTTTGAGCCCTTGTGTTTGCCTCATTGGGCTCTTTGGAGAGTGCTGTCCATTGAGTTGGCAGAAGGTATAGTGAGAGCTGAATGCACACATATACCCAGTGTCCAAGAATAGCCCATCTGTTGTGTGAGATTCCATGTTTCAATACCAGATGGTTAAACACTTAAATCAGTCTTTCCAAAGATCCAGGTGACCCATTTCAGAGATTTCCTGTAACCCGAGCCCTAGGGATAGAGTGAGATTCTGGGGCTCTGAGGAAAGCTTCCCTCCGACACTAAACAGCAGTAGGTGTGCTCTGCTTCCTTTGTAAATCCATAGTTTTCTGCCCCATTCCCCGTGTTGTTACTTTAATTTGCATTGGACTGGAAGGTAAAAATGTAACTGCCATATTCAAATGGAGCTTTCTTTATTTTTAAATATATTATTATTGATTTCAGAGAGGAAGGGAGAGGGAGAGAGAGAGAAACATCAATGATGAGAGAGAATCATTGATCCGCTGTCTCCTGCACTCCCCCTACTGGGAATCAAGCCTGCAACCCAGGCATGTGCCCTTGACTGGATTGAACCTGGGACCCTTTAGTCCACAGACCTGTGCTTTATCTGCTGAACCAAACCGGCTAGGGCTGGAGCTTTCTTTTATGTAAAATGATCCACTTCTTAGACCAGTGATGGCGAACCTTTTGAGCTCGGCGTGTCAGCATTTTAAAAAACCCTAACTTAACTCTGGTGCCGTGTCACATATAGAAATTTTTTGATATTTGCAACCATAGTAAAACAAAGACTTATATATATTTTATTTTATTTTATTTTATTTTATTGCTTAGTCTTACAAAGGGTATTACATATGTGTCCTTTTTTTTCCCCCGCCCTTGACAATCCCCTGGCCTCCCCTACCCCCCAGTGTCTTATGTCCATTGGTTATGCTTATATGCATGCATACAAGTCCTTTGGTTGATCTCTTACCCCCCTCCCTCCTGCCCTCCACCCCTCCCCGGCCTTCCCGCTGCAGTTTGACAATCTGTTTGAGGCTGCTCTGCCTCTGTATCTATTATTGTTCAAAAGTTTATAATGGTCTCTATTATCCATGAATGAGTGAGATCATGTGGTATTTTTCCTTCATTGACTGGCTTATTTCACTTAGCGACTTATATTTTTGATATTTATTTTATATATTTAAATGCCATTTAACAAAGAAAAATCAACCAAAAAAATGAGTTCGCATGTCACCTCTGACATGCGTGTCATAGGTTTGCCATCACTGTCTTAGACGATGTTGATTTGTTGGGTGAAGAGTTGAGATAGCAGTGTTAATACAGTAAATAACACTGGTGGGATAAAAGATTATTTTCATATTCAATTCTCACAGGTAAAAGTACAGTCTGTTCATAGTCTGAGCCCTGGCTGCCCTTCTCATCTTCTACCTCCATGCATGAAACTAGTTCAGTCAGTCTGTCCCAAACCATATTGGTTGCTTTTCCATTTTGGTCACCATTATCCATGCCCTTTCACATTTTTAGACTTGGGCCATCTCTCCAAGCCCTGCCAATCTTACGTACCAATTCTAATTTTACTTCAGCTCTGTCTGATACCTTCCCCAACCACCCAGAGCTGAATCTCTTCCTTTCTCTGGGCCCCAGGAAATGGTCTATGCCAGGGGTGGGCAAACTTTTTGACTCGAGGGCCACAATGGGTTCTTAAACTGGACCGGAGGGCCGGAACAAAAGCATGGATGGAGTGTTTGTGTGAACTAACATAAATTCAAAGTAAACATCATTACATAAAAGGGTACGGTCTTTTTTTTTTTTTTTAGTTTTCATTTCAAACGGGCGAGTCCGGCAGGCGGGCCGTAGTTTGCCCGCGGCTGGTCTATGCCATCTATTGTCTTGTGGTTTAGTTATTGTTAAGTAAAAGTATTACATCTCAAGTACACTATAAGATTCTCATCAGCAAGTACAGTGTCCCATTCATTCTTTGTTTCAACACATCATCTTAGCTCTATAAATCTGTTTTTGATTTGGTTGATGGACAGCTCAGTTCTCAATTCTAAAGATTAGAGACTAGAATAATCCAAAAACACTTAACTCCTTTGAAATATCATGAAGGAAGGAGAAGGTTTAGCTGCTCTGTAATTGGGGTCATCAGTTCTCTTCTATTCAGTAGTAGAGTTTGTTGAGTTTGATGTCCTTTCATAAGACACTTCTCATGTGGTGAAGAGATGAGCAGAATAAGGGCATTGCTTCACAGAAGTCACACAGAGGAAATGAAGACTACATCGGTTAGGTTCACGAAGATGATAATTTCTGTTTACAGCTAAGTACCCTAAAATGTCATTTGTGCACATCACTCACTTAAAGGTTTTATAAATTCATCTTGATTTCACAGATGAATGAATTGGGTGAATAAGGACCTTGAACTCCACTTCCAAAAACCTTAAGAAAATTTACTTTAATGCTTATTGATATGAAAATGAAAATGTTGGGACTTTAGAGAATATTTTGTTTAAATTGAGTGGTTCAGTAGACCACAGAGTAGTGTTCTCTTACTCGAGCTTCTATATTCAATCCTTCCTGGCTCATTTGGAAAATAAATTCGTCTACAAAATTCTCCTTTAAGAGTCTCTTACAGGGAAAATGTTTCCTAGTTAGAGCCCTTTCTTTTTTCCTGTAGCTCTGAATTTTATCATGTATCAACTTATTGCAAACATTTTAACTAACTGCTGAGGGTAATTCATAGCTTTGAAAACCCATTCAGAAATTTAAGGTGTTACCCTGGCCAATGGGCTCAGTGGTTAGAGCACCAGCCCATGCACTGAAGGGTCGTGGGTTCCAATCCCTATTAAGGGGGCGTACTTGGGTTTCAGGTTCGTTTCCGAGCCCCAACATTGGAACGGCCAATTGATGTGTTTTCTCTCGCGTCGATGGCCCCCCTCTCAAAAAATTAATGGAAAATGTATCCTCGTGTGAGGATTAATTTTTAAAAAAAAAATTATGGTAACAAGTATTTTCTTTCCTTTGCTAACAGCTCCTTATGAAATTATTTCATATTATATAGCTATAATAATATTTTATTTATAATATTCATATTTTGTTTACAAATACTTAATGATTATTATTATATAATACTATAGTATTATTAGTTTGGATATATGTATATATGTTGTTTGGAAATAAATGCATTTTCAGAATTTGTTGACTGTACTCATAGGGAGAGATGGTAGTTTGGTTAAGGACCTGTGTGTGTATCATGGAGCATTCCAGATCACAGAGCCCAGAAACATTTCCTCTTGGGCTGGGTGGTGGACATGGGGTTGCAGAGTCGAGGGTGAAACACTGATAGAGTTGTTGACAGTATATATGCACTTTAGCAGCCATAGTAATGCTGGATCACAGGCATTTCTGTGTCCTGTGAAATGTGTACTATCTTGGGAATGTTACCACTTCTTGCCCTGGGTGTTTTGGAGAGGTGTAAAAAAACACCCTCCTTCTGCCTTCCAGTTGAGGCGCCCTTTGGGGAATTGGTGTCTTGGTTAAACACATCAAATAAACAACTCTGGGAATCTGGTGACAGGTTCTAAGAAGTTCTCATATGTTTGTATTATGTTTTCATGACATATTTGTGACAAAGAATTGAAAATAGAATTATTTTTCTTTCTGAAGTAGTTGACTTATGGCATAAAATTAAATGTTAAGTTCTATGTTTTTTATTTTTCTAATACAAGTAGCTCTGTAAATCTGAAAAATAAAAGGAGTTACTGTTTTTGCCCCCTCTGCAGTAACTCTCCGGTTTTAAAAGGGTTAGTATTGGCAGATGATTAGAATGGACGTTCTAATTTTTGCTGTTGGAGAAACTTAGTTGCCCACTAAGAACACCAGTTCCCATCAGATTAAAATTAAAGACATGCGTTGTCTTCTACTTTCTCTTTCTCTGTGGCCTTCAGATCATTAAATTTAGTGACTCAGCTAATTTTTTTTTACCCACCTCTTAGAAAAGTTGAATGTGTTTGTGACCAAGCACTTAAGGTTATTTCCTTTAAACCAAGTGTTTAAGACGTTTTTAGATTTATAACAGTCTTTGTTTACTGTGTAATTCAGTCCAATTGAGGAACTAGTAAAACTGCATTATCCAGACATCAAAGACAGACATGTAAGAAGAGCATACTTATACCAGGAAACTTACTAGGTTTCTAACAAGTGGAAAGTTACCAGGTGTCCAAAAATTAACCACTCCCATGCCAGCTTTTCCTTCTCCTTCTCTCTCTCTCTCTCTCTCTCTCTCTCTCTCTCTCTCTCTCTCTCTCTTTGGTGTGGCTTTTTAAAAGTTAGCATTATGGGTTTAAAATATCAGTTGCTACATTCTTGAGTTGAGAATGTTATTTTCTTTAGCTTCCTTCAGATAACTGAGACTAACTTGAATGGACTAAATAAAGTAACATGCCATTAAAAAATTGTAACTAAGCAGGTTTTGAGTGGATGATAGTTCAAAATTGAGACAGTATCTTTATTTCTTGAGGTTTAAGAGCAGATCAGGGTGTGTTTTCCTGAGATTTCTGTGGAGGGAGATTATTTGGCCCACTTTACAGAGAACACGTGGACTGATTTGCCAGGTGCATGCAGCAGTCACTTGAAGTAGGACCTGTGTCACCAAGTTGTGTTTTAAGATTGGTCAAATGGGTGGCCTTGACTCCTGCTAGTCCCTGGGATTAGGAATTGATAGAGAAGGGCCCTGTATTGGGAGCAGCACCCTTGAAACCTTCATCAACATTCCCACCTGAGTCTCCGTTTTAACAACCCAGGCCTCCTCATGGGTTGAAACAAAATTGTGTATGTGTGCTACAGAATAATGTGCAAAAGCACTTAGATTTCCCAGCTTTCCTTTTCAGGTATTTCAGAGGATGTGTGTAAACATACTTTATTTAGGTATTCATAAACATCTCATAATTTTACTTAGGTAAGGAATTCCCCAGGGAGGTGAGGGTGGGGGTGGGGCTCAGGAAGATTTATTTTGTCTTGTCTCTCCCATGGGTGCCTGCTGGAATCTGGAACTTAGCTTCTTTCGGAGCATGCCGCTGAGGTTATCTGGAGGCCATTGCTTGCAGTGGCTGAGATTTCTCTTTTGAAAATAGTCACGAGTTTTACATACCACATCCAGCCACGTTTTGTTTCTATAGGGGGTTTGACTTTCTGGGTATCAGAGGAAGATACGGGTGTTTTGGAAAGGTCTGAGAAGTTATCATAGGGGACAGCTGTGCTCTCCCATTCATTGCCCCCTAGTCTCAGTCAGAATAACGTTTGGTGTCTGACTTCCGGCAACATTTCTTATGAGATAGGCCACAAAAACATAGTAAGGTTGTGGAAATATTGGGTACCTACCAGGCATAAATGAGATTCAAGAGAAAATTGCTCTGTTTATTTTAAATTCTCCTCTTTGGATGCTCTCAGGAGACTGTCCATTTGGTTGCAGTTTTGCAAAGTCTTATTTGTGCATCTAAGTAGATGGCAGTGCAACATAAACAGTAGTAGTCAGAAGACCATTTCTGTAGAGGCAGCCAGAGACTACACATCTGACTTACTTAGCTGGAAAGTTTCTAAAGAATTTGTAAGACATCATAACATTGTATTACTCCATCTATTCAAACTTTAAGTCCTGCAAGGTGTCACTTTTCAGCCACAGTCTGTGCTTCCACAACCTTCAGGAAAAGAATCTAAGGGCAAGGGGGGAAAAAAGGACACATATGTAATACCCTTTGTAATACTTTAAGCAATAATAAAAAAAATTAAAAAAAAAAAGAATCTAAGCTCTCTGAAAGTGGCTTGATCTGGCTCCTGCTCACCAGCTAGTGCATTTCTCCCATGCTTCCCCACTCACACTTGGTTTCAGCTGGTTCCCCCATCGCCCATGCTTTTTTTTCTGGAGAGAGAGGAGTCTTTGCTCATTTCATCCCGTCTACGTCAGGTCTCACCTGAGATGGAACTTCTTTCACAAAGGTTTTCCTAAATCTAAAAGACTGGATTTGAAGACTCTTTAATATGCTCTCATAGTCATTCATTTATCCACTTTTTCAGTAATATTTGTGTCAAGCACTGTGTCATAACTGAGGACGCAGAAGTGAACAAGATAGGCCCTAGCCGGTTTGGCTCAGTGGATAGAGCGTCGGCCTATGGACCAAAGGGTCCTGGGTTCGCTGCCAGTCAAGGGCATACCTTGTTTGCAGGCTTCTCCCTGGCCTGGTCAGGGTGCATGCAGGAGGCAACCAATTGATGTGTTTCTCTCACATCGATATTTCTGTCTGACTTTTCCTCTCTTCCATTCTGTCTGAAAATCAATGGAAAACTATCCTCGGGTGAGGATCAAAAAAAAAAAAAAAAGAGCCGAAACCGGTTTGGCTCAGTGGATAGCGCGTCGGCCTGCAGACTGAAGGGTCCCAGGTTCGATTCCGGTCAGGGGCATGTACCTGGGTTGCGGGCACGTCCCCAGTGGGGGGTGTGCAGGAGGCAGCTGATCGATGTTTCTCTCTCATTGATGTTTCTAACTCTCTGTCTCTCTCCCTTCTTCTCTGTAAAAATCAATAAAATATATTTAAAAAAAAAAAGAATTGAATAAGACAGTTGGGACTTGTCCTCACAGAGCCTATGTTCTTTTTTCTTCTTAATATATTTTTATTGATTTCAGAGAGAAAGGGAGAGGGAGAGAGCAAAATATCAATGATGAGAGAAAATCATTGGTTGGCTGCACACCTCCCACTGGGGATGGAGCCCGCAACCTGGGCATGTGCCCTGACCGGAATTGAACTATGACCTCCTGGTTTTAGGTCAGTGCTCAACCACTGAGCCATACTGGCCGGGCGAGCTTATGTTCTTGTCAGGGAAACCACCCATATTCACACATTAAAAAACTTTTTATGCTCTAGCTGGTTTGGTTCAGTGGATAGAGCGTCAGCCTGTGGACTAAAGGGTCCCGCGTTTGATTCTGGCCGAGAGCACATGTCTGGGTTGCGGGCTCATTCCCCAGTGAGGGGCGTGCAGGAGGCAGCCAATCAATGATTTTCTCTCATCGTTGAAATTTCTATCTCTCTCTCTCCCTTCCTCCCTGAAACCAATAGAAAACTATGTTAAAAAATAAATAAATAACTTTTTACTTGGAAATAATTACAGACTTGTAGAAAGTTGCAAAATTAAAATAGCACAAAGGAATATCCTATATACTTTGCCCACATTCATCTATTATTGATATTTTACCTCCTCATTTGCATTCTTACTCTCTATATAAACTTAGTGAGGGTTTTTTTCTGGACCAGTAACATACATTATGACCTTTCCCCAAAAAATATTTCAGAGTGTATTTCCTAAGAGCATGGCTGTTCTCTCACATGAATGTTAAATCAGCTTCATAAATTTACATAAGTAACATTCTTTTATTTAATATTCCGTTATAGTCCAGTGTTGTTAATTCATCTAATAATGTCCTGTATAGCATCCCCCTTTACCCCTCTCTGGTGCACAATTCAGTCTAGGATCAGGTAATTGCATTTAGTTAAGATGTCCCTTTTTAGCCTCCCTTAATCTGTAATGTTTACATAACCATTCTTTGTCAATTATGATGTTGCTATTTTTTTTGAAGTATAGGGTGTCCCCCCTCCCCCCATTTTTAAACAGAATCTAGCTCATTTTGTGTTTTTCTGATGTTTCCTTGTGATTAGGATGAGGTAATGGATTCTAAGCCATCATACTGCATAGTGATGTATCCTCCCGGGGGAACACATTTGAGGCTCATGATGTTCTTCTAGCCCTCTGTGGTGATGATAATTTTCATTACCCAAAGTGTTGCCCAGTTTCTCCACTGTATAATTAGTGTTGTTGTTTTTATTTTTTCCTTTGCAACTAGTAAGTAGCCTTTCAGAGAACACCTCAATTACCTACAAATACGCTGCTCCTCATCAAAATCTCCCCCTAGATTTAGTGTCAAGTGGTGATTCTTGTCTGATCCAGTAGTACGACCTGAAGGTTTCTTTATTTTGCAGTGGCTTATAATTCCTTATTGTACTTAGTTTGGTGCTCAGACTGTCTCAGATTTGACCTATGGGAGCCCCTTTGACTGGCTCCTGTATCCTTATGAGGCATTCTATCATTTTTTTCTAGCACTTCCTTTCTTGCACAACAAGATGTTCCAGGCTCATCTTGTACTAATCCTGTCCTATCTTTGGAATCAGCAGTTTTTCCAAGCAGCCCTCAAACCCTTGTTTTAGCACTTAGCACACTGCTTACTGTATGTCTTCCTCTGTTAGGGGACATTGTACCTCTCTGAGGGTACATTTATGGCATTCTTATTCACTCTTACATCTTCAACCAGTATTAGGTCTGGAACATTCATTGTTTCCTGTATTTGTTGAATAAGAATATCGATTTCTGCTGTAGTTCAGTGATCATAATTGAATTCCAAAATGATGATACTGATGGGTTTTCTTTTTTTTCCCATCTAGGAAGAAATGTTGGCTATTGGGCGATGAGAAGTGGCAAAAACTGACCTTGTACTGGTACACAAGCACTACAGGACCTGACACTGCTGCATGGACAGCCAGCCCCTGCTGATAATGTTGGGAAGCCATCGGGTCCACTGGAAAACACTAATCTGATCTCGGAAGTGGCTGATTGTGGCAGGATGTGTCGACGATGATGATGGCAAGAAAGCAAGATGCCCGCATTCCCACCTACAACATCAGTGTGGTGGGGTTGTCTGGGACCGAGAAGGAGAAGGGCCAGTGCGGCATTGGGAAGTCTTGTCTGTGCAACCGCTTCGTGCGCCCAAGTGCTGATGAATTTCACTTGGACCATACCTCTGTCCTCAGCACCAGTGACTTTGGTGGGCGAGTGGTCAACAATGACCACTTTCTCTACTGGGGAGAAGTTAGCCGATCCCTGGAGGATTGCGTGGAATGTAAGATGCACATTGTGGAGCAGACTGAATTCATTGATGATCAGACTTTTCAACCTCATCGAAGCACGGCCCTACAGCCCTATATCAAGAGAGCTGCTGCGACCAAGCTCGCATCTGCTGAGAAACTCATGTACTTTTGCACTGACCAGCTGGGGCTGGAGCAGGACTTTGAGCAGAAACAAATGTCAGATGGAAAGCTGCTAATTGATGGTTTTCTTCTTGGTATTGACGTTAGCAGGGGCATGAATAGGAACTTTGATGACCAGCTCAAGTTTGTCTCCAATCTCTACAATCAGCTTGCAAAAACAAAAAAACCCATAGTGGTGGTCCTGACTAAGTGTGACGAAGGCGTTGAGCGGTACATTAGAGATGCACATACTTTTGCCTTAAGCAAAAAGAACCTCCAGGTTGTGGAGACCTCTGCAAGATCCAACGTGAACGTGGACTTGGCTTTCAGCACCTTAGTGCAGCTCATCGATAAAAATCGTGGAAAGACGAAAATCATTCCTTACTTCGAAGCTCTCAAGCAGCAGAGTCAGCAGATAGCTACGGCAAAAGACAAATATGAGTGGCTGGTGAGTCGCATTGTGAAAAACCACAATGAGAACTGGCTGAGTGTCAGCCGAAAGATGCAGGCCTCTCCTGAGTACCAGGACTATGTCTACCTGGAAGGGACTCAGAAAGCCAGGAAGCTGTTTCTCCAGCACATCCACCGCCTCAAGCACGAGCATATTGAGCGCAGAAGGAAGCTGTACCTGGCAGCCCTGCCATTAGCTTTTGAAGCTCTTATACCCAATCTAGATGAAATAGACCACCTAAGCTGCATAAAAGCCAAAAAGCTCTTGGAGACCAAGTCAGAATTCTTGAAGTGGTTTGTTGTGCTGGAGGAGACCCCATGGGATGCCACCAGCCACATTGACAACATGGAGAATGAGCGGATTCCCTTTGACTTAATGGATACGGGCCCCGCAGAGCAGCTGTATGAGGCCCACTTAGAGAAACTACGGAACGAGAGGAAAAGAGCTGAGATGAGAAGGGCATTTAAAGAAAACCTGGAGACCTCGCCTTTCATAACTCCTGGGAAACCTTGGGAAGAGGCCCGTAGTTTCATCATGAATGAAGATTTCTACCAGTGGCTGGAAGAGTCTGTGTACATGGATATCTATGGGAAACACCAAAAGCAAATTATAGACAGAGCAAAGGAAGAGTTTCAGGAGCTGCTTGTAGAATATTCAGAATTGTTCTATGAGCTAGAGCTGGATGCCAAGCCCAGCAAGGAGAAGATGGGGGTCATTCAGGATGTTCTGGGGGAGGAACAGCGATTTAAAGCATTACAGAAGCTCCAAGCGGAGCGCGATGCCCTTATTCTGAAGCACATTCATTTTGTGTACCACCCAACAAAAGAAACGTGCCCTAGCTGCCCGGCTTGTGTGGATGCTAAGATTGAGCACTTGATTAGTTCTTGGTTTATCCGGCCATCTGACCGGAATCAGAAAAATTCACTTTCTGACCCCAACATTGATAGAATCAATTTGGTTATCTTGGGCAAAGATGGTCTTGCCCGAGAGTTGGCCAATGAGATTCGAGCTCTTTGTACAAATGATGACAAGTACGTGATAGATGGTAAAATGTATGAGCTTTCCCTGAGGCCAATAGAAGGCAATGTCAGGCTTCCTGTGAACTCTTTCCAAACGCCAACATTTCAGCCCCACGGATGTCTCTGCCTTTACAATTCAAAGGAATCTCTGTCCTATGTGGTGGAGAGTATAGAGAAGAGTAGAGAGTCCACACTTGGTAGGCGAGATAATCATTTAGTCCATCTCCCACTGACACTGATTTTGGTTAACAAGAGAGGAGACACCAGTGGCGAGACCCTGCATAGCTTAATACAACAAGGTCAGCAGATTGCTAGCAAACTTCAGTGTGTCTTTGTGGACCCTGCTTCTGCTGGCATTAGTTACGGACGCAACATTAACGAAAAGCACATCAGTCAAGTTTTGAAAGGACTTCTGGACTCTAAGCGCAACTTAAACCTGGTCAGTTCTACTGCTAGCATCAAAGATCTGGCTGATGTTGACCTGCGAATTGTCATGTGTTTGATGTGTGGAGATCCTTTTAGTGCAGACGACATACTCTTGCCTGTCCTTCAGTCCCAAACCTGTAAGTCTTCCCATTGTGGGAGCAACAACTCTGTTTTACTTGAACTACCAATCGGACTACACAAGAAGCGCATTGAACTGTCTATTCTTTCATACCATTCCTCGTTTAGCATCAGGAAAAGCCGTTTAGTCCATGGGTACATTGTTTTTTACTCAGCCAAACGTAAGGCCTCCCTGGCTATGCTACGTGCCTTTCTTTGTGAAGTGCAGGACATTATCCCCATCCAGCTGGTCGCACTCACTGATGGCGCTATAGATGTCCTGGACAACGACTTAAGTCGGGAACAGCTGACTGAGGGGGAGGAGATTGCTCAAGAAATTGATGGCAGATTCACAAGCATTCCCTGTAGCCAGCCCCAGCATAAACTTGAGCTCTTCCACCCGTTTTTTAAAGATGTGGTGGAGAAAAAGAACATCATTGAGGCTACTCATATGTACGATAACGCTGCCGAGGCCTGTAGCACCACGGAGGAGGTGTTTAACTCTCCTCGGGCAGGCTCTCCGCTCTGCAACTCAAACCTGCAGGATTCAGAAGAGGATATTGAGCCCCCTTCTTACAGCCTATTTCGAGAAGACACATCACTGCCCTCCCTGTCCAAAGATCATTCTAAGTTCTCTATGGAACTGGAGGGAAATGATGGGCTGTCTTTATTCATGAGCAACTTTGAGAGTAAAACAACTTTGAACAACAAAGTACCTCCGCCAGTCAAACCAAAGCCTCCTGTCCATTTTGAAATTACAAAGGGGGATCTGTCTTACTTAGAACAAGGCCATAGAGATGGACAGAGGAAGTCTATGTCTTGTAGCACCTGGCTACCTCCAGATGGGTTCGATCCTTCTGATTATGCCGAACCCATGGATGCTGTGGTCAAGCCAAGGAATGAAGAAGAAAACATATACTCAGTGCCCCACGACAGCACCCAAGGCAAGATCATCACCATTCGGAATATCAACAAAGCCCAGTCTAATGGCAGTGGGAATGGTTCTGATAGTGAAATGGACACTAGCTCTCTAGAGCGAGGCCGCAAAGTTTCCATTGTGAGCAAGCCAGTGCTATACAGGACAAGATGCAGCCGCCTCGGGAGGTTTGCTAGTTACCGAACCAGCTTCAGCGTGGGGAGCGATGATGAGCTGGGACCCATCCGGAAGAAAGAGGAGGACCAGGCGTCCCAAGGTTATAAAGGGGACAATGCTGTCATTCCATATGAAACAGATGAAGATCCAAGGAGGAGAAATATTCTGCGCAGTCTAAGAAGGAATACTAAGGTAAGACACCAGCTTATTTATTTATTTATTTATTTATTTTTAAATCTATTTTTTATTGATTTTTTACAGAGAGGAAGGGAGAGAGATAGAGAGTTAGAAACATCGATGAGAGAGAAACATCGATCAGCTGCCTCCTGCACATCTCCTACTGGGGATGTGCCCGCAACCCAGGTACATGCCCTTGACTGGAATCGAACCCGGGACCCTTCAATCCGCAGGCCGAAGCTCTATCCACTGAGCCAAACCGGTTTCGGCAAGACACCGGTTTAGAAAGGAGTCATAGAAGTAGCTTGCACAGTATCTTGGTGAGAGTTTACTGATGATGATTTTCAAGGACAACTTCCTCTGGTAAAACTCTGTGTGTGTGTGTGTTTACTCTTTGTTTGACTTAGCATATAAAAGGAAGCAGTGTTGTCCGGCTGGTGTTGCTCAGTGGTTGAGCTTTGACCTGTGAACCAGGAAGTCACGGTTTGATTCCTGGTCATGGCACATGCCCTGGTTGCTGGCTCGATCCTTAGGAAGGCGCATGCAGGAGGCAGCTGATCAATGATTCTCTCTCATCATTGAAGTTTCTATCTCTCTCTCCCTCTCCCTTCCTCTCTGAAATCAATAAAAATATAGTTAATACAAAAAAGGTAGGCAGTGTTTTTGATAGCTACTGCTGGTGTTCTCAATAGTAAGGACCTTGAATAGACAGTTTGACTTGTCTTTGTTCAAAATGATAATTACCAAAATGAGCAGAAAGTGTTGAACTTGTCAGTATTCTGACAAGTTGCCAAGCTAGTGACAATATGCTTGTTCTTCCTTCACTTAAATACCTGAATCCAAAATTGTGTGCCTCAGTCTTATTGCTAAACAAACAGCTCACTCATACATGTCTTACTGGCTCCTCTTCCCCATAATATTTTAGGTTAGAAAAAGTGATAATTATTTTATTGGCACAGATCAGTAAAGGGTATTCAAGTATGTAAATGAAAAATAAGGATCTTATCACTGTGACTTCTAAACCTGTCCCATATTTACAGGGTCAGAAAGGGGCAAGGCTGTATCATTTTTGTTCTGTTCCTCTCCCCCTCTGAGCTGATATTAATAAATATCATAGGCATTCTTTTCCTATCTGGTTTTCCCTCGGTTTGTTTTTCTGCTTGGATGCCTTTATCTGCCTTTGGTATTTTGTTCTCCAAAGGTTGGTAGTGAACAGACCCATTGAAAGCATGAAGCCAGAAAGCAGCCTGACCTGCGCCCCAGTGTTTCCTTAACGCTCCTGTTTAATGATACTGGGATCCAAACATTTTGAACGTTTTGTCTTCTCTTCCTCCTCTACTGCCAATGTTGCCAGAACAGCTTCTCTAAATGCTGACAGGATTCAGATTTGTGGGGGTGTTTGCACACCTGGGAATTAGGAGAGTGGCATAATAGCACACTGCGAATTATAGCTGTTTTTCTGACTTCTGTTTTTAATACCTGTTGAAAATATTGCTTTTAAAACACAATTCCCAAACAAACCATGCTTTAAACTGTAAAGAGCACACGCTATGTAGGCTCAGCAGAATACGGCTGGATAGGGTGAGCACCTGAGGTCGCTGCATCCATGCTGGTAATGAGCACTTTTTACCTAAGAACTTCTTTTTTTAAAATATATTTTTATTTTAAATATATTTTTATTGATTTTAGAAAGGAAGGGAGAGGGAGAGAGAGATAGAAACATCAGTGATGAGAGAGAATCGTTGATTGGCTATCTCCTCCTGCACACCCCACACTGGGGATTGAGCCCACAACTAGGCATGTGCCTTGACCGGGAATCGAACCATGACCTCCTGGTTCATAGGTCGACGCTCTACCACTGAGCCACGCCGGCCCGGCTACCTAAGAACTTCCTTATTCTGGGTTGCTGGGTCAGCATGCAAGAAAGTGATTGACCTCCCATCTATCTTAGTTATGTGGGCCACACCTCTTCAAGTCAAATAAAAATGATATCTCTGGCACAAGAGCAATAGCGTGCCAGAAGTCAGTTTAAGAGTATCCTTTGGAAAGAGTGAGTAAAAGGTGAAATTGTCTTTTCCTGCCTTGGAAAATGGTGCTTTGAAATGAGTGTATCTGCTTTGTCATCTTAATGCAGAGATAAGCAAAGCCTTGATTCTCTTCCCGTTTGGAGCAAACCTCCAATTAAAATTGCTGCCATTAATGCAGACTGACACTTGTCCTACTGGAAAAGCAAGATACCATGGGCCAGAGAATGTCATGCCAGCCCCGACATGGGGGATTTGGCCTTTGATTTTTACTGTCATGTGACAAAGCAATAAGTATTTATTTGAAGTGAGGGGGGAACCAGTTGGAAAACACACTTAGTGCCTCCTGCCAGTCACCACTGGGGGAATGGCACAGACCTATGCACCCAGTTGAGGCAGCAAAACCCATGCACATTGTGAAAATAGGTGCTCTGCGGGGGGGTGGAGCGGCTAAGTAGGGATGGGCTGTGTTGGGGCAGAGCAGAAATCCCATGTTGGGAGTAGTTAAGGTATCATAGTATGTGATTAGCTCAGACTCTGGGAAGGGGGACGCTAAATCCCAACTCCTCCACTTTCTCACTGGGACTTTGGGCATATGATTCACCTCTCCACATCCTTCTGCAAAAGGGGAGAACATAGTAGTACTGTCCTCATTTGGTTGTGGGGAATGGAATGAGCATATTGCATGCTGGGAGCATTAGTTATGATATTTAACTAGACCTTAAGGAATGAAGTATGAAAAGGCTGGAAGGTGAAAAAAATGCATGTTGTATTCAAAGAAAGGATAAAAGTGATCAGGTCTAGCTGTGGGCTTGGGGGACCAACATTTTCCCTCCCTTTTGTGTAAATTTTAACCCTATGGGTTATTTAGCTATTTTTTCAGCCCTTACCCTAGCAACAGCCCCGACAACGACAAAAAAGCTATGCTCTGGGTACTGAAGTGATGTGGAGAAGAGAAATTGCTCAGCCTCTTGGCTCATTTGCTGGATTAGCTCTTTACTGTAAAATTGGACTTGGAGTGAGGGACTCGCTTTCATTTCTGCTAATGAAAGTGCAGACTGTAGAGCTGACTCTCATTCTGGGTCCTTTTCCCAGCTGAGCCATTTAGCAACCCACCCTCATAGTGGGAGTCTTCCGCACTCAGCTGAATGAAATTGAAAATCTACGATTGCACTTGAGTGGGGTCTATGAATAGATGCTTTGTCTGTAAAGAGCTGTTGTTGCACATGGTCTCTGTCTCCCAGTGCCATGCGTTTGCAAAGAGGAGATCAGGACTGGCAGGGTCTTATTTTAAAGCAAAAAAACCAGGCTGGGGTGCCTTGCTCCACAAAATGTGCCTTTTGGGCAAGCTCAAATTGCTGAATTTGGTGTGTTTGACCACAAATTAAAGAGAAGCCATTATTGGTTATTTACCCTTCTATCTTATGTGCTCTTATTTTTGTGTTGTTGTGTTTTTTTTTAAAAAAAGACAAAACAGAATGATAAAGAAAATCTTTCACTCACTGGAGCCTACCACATGACAAGACAACCTATTGAAAAGCAAACCAATTCAATCACGCATTGTTTGGTCTATAAGGCACCAAGTACCCAGTTTGACAGTTTGTGTTCCTCCCAGTGAATTGGCTTATTTCATTGGATTCAGTGAATTGGCTAGTTGTTGTGGCTTTGTGTGGACACAGCTCTCATTTTGTGAGGCCTAGAACGGAGTTAAAGTTTCTAGTGTGAATACAAACCAGCTGGGGAATTGGGCTGCTCCCTCCCCAGGGAGGGATGTTGCATTTGACAGACAGGCTGAATGGTATGGAATAAGATTTTTTTGACCTCAGAAAAGACTCTCAGTGTGTGCTTCCAAAGGGCTGGTCCTCCTCAGTGAGCTGTGAGGCCAAATAAATACCCTGGTCTTAAAAATGGGGTGGGGGCACCAACCTGACCTTGGATTTTCTAGTTTTCGAATGAATTGTATTTTTTAAGAGCAATACTTTTGCTCCAAAACTCATGCTTATTCATTATTTTAGGAAGGAAAACATGCAGTGCATAGGCATTTAATGAGCACTTGTGCTGATCTAGCTCAAGTCACAGGGATGATAGATGTTAAGCATGAACTCACATGCATTTTGAATGTTACCAGAAGGGAGGTACAGGGTACTGTGGAATTGTGTAGCAAGTATATCTGGGAAAGCTCTCCAAAGAATTGATACATAAAGCTGAGACTTCTAGGGTGAGGCAGGCAGAGTCAGTGAAGATGGGAGTTTCATGAGGGGAGCTTTCAAGAAAACAGTATGAAACTTGGAGCTGCAAAAACATGGCATGTTCAAAGAGTTGAAAGAAACCTAGAGTGGTTACTGCAGAAAGTGAAGTAGAACCAGGCCAAGTAGCAGGGCTGTGCATACCATACAAAGGGTTTTGTACTTTGCTACCTTTTTAAATACCTACCTATTGTGTACCAGGTACATACCAGGCATTTTCATAATAGTTTTCATCTATTTCTCTTATCAGTGATTTTTTTAAAATTTTGGGTTTGGGAGATGAGAAAATAGGCTCAGAGAGATTAAATACCCTGCCCAAGTTAGTCAAGAGGAGGAGCTGAGATTTTTGAAGCCTGGTCCACTGACTTCCACTTCCGGTGGGTTTTTAGAATCCAGTCTACAAGAAAGATGGTACTATTCAGTAGCCAGGCACACATTTGGACCACTCAGTCAGTCAGTCGAGTCAGTTTGTTCCTTTTAAACAAATTATCTGAAAAAAGCCCATTTGCCCACACTGCCTCCTAAGAACAGCATGGTGCTGTTTGTTTCTAGCTTCAGAGTCTAGTTCAGTAGAAGACAAAAAAGGCATGGAGACACTGAAATAGCAGCTGGAACTCTGAGAAATTATTTTGAACTGGTGTCATTCGTTTCTCAGTTTATTTTAAGCCTAACGCACTGCTGTAGTGTGTTTTTGGTAATAAAAATAGACTATCTTTAACTATTTGCCTTTAGCTTACAGCACACCTGCTCTCTGTATATATATATATTACAATAGGCAACCCAAATCTCTTTTCAAAGAACAGGGGATTGCTCTGATCTTCACTGAGTCAACTTGTTCCCTCCAACACCTAGTGATACTGAAACATCTTTGTAAGGACCAGATTATTTCCGCTCTGGTCAGGAATCACCTCCACTTCCCTAGAGAAAGGCCTTCGGAATTCGTTTTCTCCAATGTTGGAGAGCAGGGAAGCAGGTAAAGACTGGCGTGTAGCTCTGGGAAGTCCACATTCAGTGAGTATTGAGTCAAGAAGGATGTTTGTAAAAATTTTCCTGGGCCCTGGCCAGTGTGGCTCAGTTGGTTGAGCATCGCTCTGTGCACCAAAGGATCACCAATCCGATTCCCGGTCAGAGGATATGCCTGAGTTGAAGGTTCGTTACCCGCCTGGGGTGCATACAGGAGGTAACTGATTGATGTCAGTGTTTCTGTCTTTCTCTCAAATCAATAAAAACATATTTTTTAAAAAATTTTCCTGGAACTAGTAGACCACCACCACCACCCCCAGCCCTGCAGCCCCATATTGCGTTGGCCTTTCAGTCTGAAACAACAACAGGGATTGATCCATATTTGCTAGACGTCATGCCTTTATTTTATTTTAACCCTCACCAGAGGGTATTTTTTTCATTGATTTCAAGAGAGAGTGAAAGGGAGGGAGAAAGAGAAACATGGATTTGAGAGAGACACATCAATTGGTTGTCTCCTATACGTCCCCCGACCAGGGCTCGAGAACCTCCAATCAAGGTATAGGCCCTTAACCGGAACTTGAACCATGACCCTTGGTCCATGGGCCTACGCTCTAACCACTGAGTAAACGGGCCAGGGCGGTCGTGCCTTTAATAGAGCAAAAAATTATTGGTCTCAGTCTTTGGGGCACTGAGGGGACAACCTGCCTTTCTTTTCCCATCATGCGAGGGGATTAGGGATGCTAGGAAAGCTGAGACTTAGTGATACTTCCTGTTCCTCCCTAAATGAAGATGCCCTGAGATGGTGAGTGACCCCCAGCATAGTACTGACTGCCAGCCTGAAGGAGGCAAGTCTGAGCACTTGTGCTTTCATAATAGACTTCGCCAGTAAGAACAAATCCACCCCCGGGTTTTCTCTTAAACTTGGGCTTTGGTTTGATCAGAGACAGAAGGGGGAGCACCAGTTAACCAAGAATGCATTTGGGGCATGAGCAAATAGCTTCATTGGCAAGGTCTTTTTGAGCCCTAGCCGTTTAGTTCAGTGGATAGAGCATCGGCCTAAGGACTGAATGGTCCCAGATTTGGTTCTGTCAAAGGCACATACCTCAGTTGCAGGCTCCTCCCAGCCTGGGCCCTCACGTCAATATTTCTCTGTCTTTCCCTCTCTCTTCCACTCTCTATGAAAATCAATGGAAAAATATCCTTGAGTGAGGATTTTTAAAAAAGAAAAGAAAAGGTCTTTCTGAAGCTCTGTGGGAAATGTGAGAGAATCATAGCCAATCAGAACTCGGTAATGTGAATATGGAATGCAAGAAAGTGCTTTGAGTAAACCTGTAGTGACAGTGACACATTTGATGGAATCTTTCTTTTATTTTTTAATATATTTTTATTTCAGTGAGGAAGGGAGAAAGAGATAGAAACATCAATGATGAAAGAGAATCATTGATTGGCTGCCTCCTGCACACCCCACACTAGGGATCTAGCCCACACCCGGGCATGTGCCCTGACCAGGAATCGAACTGTGACCTCCCGGTTCGTAGGTCAACGCTCAACCACTGAACCATGCCAGCTGGCCAATGAAGGAATCTTTCGATTTTTCTATCATACCAGCTACAGTTAGTCCAGGGTGTGCCATCACACAACTTGACAAACCATGCGACCATGTGTGGGACCTTCTAGGACTTTGCTTATATCAGTTTCACTCGGAAAAGGGACAATTGTCCCCACTCAGAGGTCACTGTCCCTGTTCCTCCTTTAAAAACAAAAAAGAGAGAGAGAGAATGTTTTTTTTATTTCCTTTATTAGAGATGTTACCAATCATTTAAAAGGCTGGGCTAGGTGGTACAACTCTAGTGACCATATTTTCTGACCCTAAAATCTGGATAACTAATTTGACATGGAGACCAGGAGAGAATATTTGGGGTTGACTGTTCAGCATCACTACATAGCTATACCTGGTGCTCCTACAGAAGGTAGAATACTCTTTATCCAGTAAGGGTGACTGACCTCTCCAATGGCACCATGAGAGACTTCTTTGTGGCTCAGTTGGTACTTAACTCATCTGATATCTAGATCAACTTTGTTTACTGTGGTGTATGTCTTCTCTTACCAATTAGATTGTAAGTTCATTGAAGGCGAGAGATGACTTTAGTCCTCGTGTTAGCTCTGCTGCTAGTTTGCTATGTGACCTGGGCTATAATTCATTCAAAAAGAAAAATGCCAAGATTCTTGCCCTCTAGAAACTTAGCCCAGTAGGAAAATGGCCGTACGTGTATATAAACTACTATCCCTGTTTGGTGCCCTCAGAGTCATACAGGGAATTGATTGTCTGTGATAGTACTGTCTGTGTGAACAAGACCTCTGAACCTCACCTCTTCACATCCTAGTGAGAACAGCACAGTGTGAGAAGAAAAACCTCTGAACCCACAGTGATAGTTCTCATCTAAACCTGAAAAGCTATCAAGAGACATTAGCCCCGTGCATTCTTAGAAACTGGTTTTGTTCAGGAAATGTATTAAGTGCCTACTACACGTCAGGCTCTGGAACGCAGGTATTGTATAGTTTGATAGAAGGGGCCCTTCTCCAGCCTGTTTGTTATTCCTGGGCTTGAATTCTAGTCTTTTTCTTGCCCTTGTGGACATGGAGGGGCAAGCGACAGACGTCTTCCCGCTCTGGCAAAGTTGGGACTTTCCTGTTAATGCTCTTTTCTCATTTCGGAAATGCCAAGAGGCCAGAGGCAAATTCCAATCCCCATTTCTTTGCAGTACACTGCCATAAACTAGTGGTTCATTGCTATTTCCTTTGCCACCTGATAAGTATCAAGACTAAGAATCAGGCACAGTGTTCTTAAGGAAACTGAAGTAAAAACAGTGGACTGTCATTCATTCAGAAAATATTTATCCAAAAGGCAAGGTGAGGATGATTCAAGTGGACCCAGTCCTTTGTTTATGTCAGTGGCATTTCGTCATGAAGCTAGTCCCTATTAGGGAAAGAACCCCGGGGCTTTGGCATTCACCGATCACTAGCCTCTGCGTCCTGCATCCTAGCTGTCTCGGTGCTGGGGCTGAGTCTCTCTGGACCTGTTTTCTCATCTGTAAAATGAGGCTCATAGCCCTCACTTGAAGGCTGGCTGTGAAGTTCAGTTAATTGCTCGGAGCACCTAGCACAGTGTTCTGCACACGACCGCTCCTAATGAATCACTATTATTTTCCGGTTTTGACTCAGACTCTAAACTTGGAGACACAGATGTGTAGATTATTCTCAGGGCTTGGTTTCCTCTGGCTAGATTCTTTTTCTCAATTTAGCCTGCTAAGTGAGTGCCCCCAAAAGAAGATGGATGTTAGCATGCTGTTACTTTCTGCTCTCCAAGGACCTGCTGCTGAAAGGGCTCTAGTGACTCCTAATGAGTGACACATGTCTGACCGGGGACTGAGACATCTGGCAGGCCACTCAGAAGAATGGCATTTCCATCTTCCATTTGCCCAGGACTCTTCAGATACCTGATGTGGTGCTCGTTGTATCAGCAGTCTGGCCCAACTCTTGGCACGCACCGCAGTCTGATTTGCTTACTAAGAAGGTTTAGAATTAGTTGCACAAGAATTCCTTACCTTATTTTGTAACACCCTACAGAGCCTTCATTTATTTCAAGGGGGTATGTGACAGTCTATAAATCAGAATTTGTTAGAGAGAGAGAGAGAGAGAGAGAGGAGAGAGAGAGAGAGAGAGAGAGAGAGAGAGAGAGAGAGAGAGAGAATGAATCCATGTCATTCAGTAAGGGGAGTTGACGCTGTTAAAGCTTACTCTCTGTTTCTGTATTTGTAAGTTGAAATGCTAAACTAGATCTCGACCCTTCAAGGTGAGGGGGCTATCTATGAGACGTCTCATTTTAAAGCCTTCCATTCGATGGCAGAATCTCCTTGACGGGTATGGCAGGTAGGTTGCGGCCTCTGCTTTGAATACTTACACAGCAGTTCCCATCCTTTTTAAACAGCTGGGGTTTTCTTGTTTTTTAACTTTCTGTTTATATTGGCCAAAATTGCCTTTCTGTGTATTCCTCTTCTCTTTCCCAGCGTGACCCTTGGAAATCATGTAAACTCGGTTCTCTTTCCATGAGATCGTCCTATAGCTATTTGAAATAGTTGTCATAGTGCCCAGTCTTCCCTTTCTCCAAAGTCCATGCTCATAAATATTGTTGATATATTTGCTCCAAAATAATTCAATCCCTGTATTTTGAAGCACACATAAAGAAAAAAAATGATCTAAAATATGGGAAATTTCCTAAAACCACAGAAATATAACTGAGATTTGGCCTTTGTTAAAACACCATCTAAAGAGGGGGGTAACAAAATAGGATCAAGGTAAAGGGACCCAGGTGTATCTTCAGTGATTCAGTTCATTTCCAAGTTAATAAGACCAATTTAGAAGGGCAGGTTACTTACAAATTTGTACAACCTGTAAACTTAAAAGTAGGGGTCTCTACATAAAAGCTGCTAAACTAGCTTCTAGGTCTGAGTCAACTGTTCCCTTTCCTTATCCTGCCCATTCTCATTCCTTTTGATACCCTTTATAGAGAAAACAGATCACTTCCTGTTTAGTCTGAGATTCTTTGAGGACTTCCTGTGCAAACAAGTGGCAAGAAAGAAGGACAGCAGAGGATAAAATATATATGAAAGAAGGAACAAGCCCATTTCTAGGCTGCGGGCTGACATTACCTGAAGTAACAACCCAAAGGGAAAGATAGTCCAGTCTCTATTTCATTCAACCTGCTATCAGCTAACTGATTCAGTATGGAGGAATGTGAATGGATCCTTAGGACCCAGAGAAGAGCCACACACTCCACAAGCCTGGCCCTGGCCCACTGCAGTATGCCCATTCCTTGTGAGACCAGTGACATAGCCTCTCAGGTTGTGGGGAGTAGCTGCCGATATCTCCCCGTATAGATTGCCAAGGCAAGCAGGCTCTGCCTTCACACTTTTTACAAAGAAATAAGGAAAAACAAATAAATGATTTATGATGTATCTTTACATGAAAGAACCAATCTAGACTGTCTCCCTAGCATCCTCTACTTATGGGAAGTGCAACATAAAGAATTTAAGCTTTTGCCCTAACCGGTTTGGCTCAGTGGATAGAGCGTCGGCCTGCGGACTCAAGGGTCCCGGGTTCGATTCCGGTCAGGAGCATGTACCTTGGTTGTGGGCGCATCCCCAGTGGGGAGTGTGCAGGAGGCAGTTGATCAATGTTTCTCTCTCATTGATGTTTCTAGCTCTCCGTCCCTCTCCCTTCCTCTTTGTAAAAAAATCAATAAAATATTTTTTTTGAAAAAAAAGAATTTAAGCTTTAGAATCTAATAGACCTAGGTTTGAACCCTGACAGACAAGTTCTGTGACTTTGGTTAAGTGACTTAGCATCTCAGGGACAGCAACCTGCTCACAAGATGGACGTGAGGGTGAAATGATATGATGGAAGGCAAGTGGCTCAGCACCCAGTATACAGTAGTTGCCCAACAATGTGAGTTCTTACTAAGGGAAGACGGGCTGAGAGCTTCTATCTTTATACATGTTTGAAGCCAGATCACAATGAATCAAACAATATTCTCTCCATTCTGTTTAGCCTATTAGCTCTAGAATCTGAATATGCAAAGAAGACTCTGGATTTCGGAGATTCTTTTTACCAATCTCAATTTGGCAGAATTTGGCTGTCAAAACTAATAGCAGCACTGTTCTTCAATAAAACTGAGACTTCCAAATTAGTTGGTCTTAAGGAATTTTAAAAATGGAACTTTTAAGCTGCAAGGAAGCTATTTCTAATCACCATAAAGCCTTCTAACCATAGTACTAGTACATAGACAATAAATTTTAATCTTATACTCCCCTCTCCCCCAATATTAGAACAAGATGAAGAGGTATCTTCTAACAATCTAAGTTAGCTAGAAAATTGAGCCTCCATCAATTGAATACTTACAATGCAGCAGACACTTGCTTAAGTGCTTTATATGAATGATTTCACTCCAGACTCAGCAGATCTGTGGGTTTGGGTGTTAGGAACCCCATTCTACAGATGAAGCTAAGTCCTAGAAAAATTCAGTTACCTACCCAAGTCTGGCTAACTGCCAAACCTGTGCTCTTGACCAATGGGTTCATTGTGTTTTTTCAAAAGTTCTTGGGCTAGGCAGACGATGACTGTAAGGTTGGATAAATGATTAAAGATACACTACAATCTGGGTAACTCCTAACAGTAATAACTACTGACAGGATCTTTGGAGACAGACCCTCCTGTGTTCGAATCCTAGCACTGTCGCTTACTAGTTGTGTCATTTAGGTATGTGACGTTTTTCCTTGGTAAAATGGAATATCATGAGGTTTAAAAGGAATAATATTTGGGACTTGCTTAGTACATAGTAAGCTCTCAAGTAGTTGCAGCTGCTACTCCTACTGTGTGAGGAAGGTGACTGCTGAGAAAGAAAAGAGAGTTATCTTTGATGAGTTAGGTTTGCCCTTTTCAAATGCAGAAGCCATTGATACCAGGTGATGTATCAAAGGGAATTCTCACTGGGGGCTTTCAGCCTTAGCAGAATACATGGTCTATCTCTGTTCTGGAAAGAGTAAGTTACTAGTTTTCAATTCCATCTTTTATCTTTTTAAGAGTTTAGTCATCGTTGAGTGTATAACATCTATTGCCATTCGGGATGTTTGGAAAACTTCCTGTTTATGCCAGTGCACCCTGATAAAGGCTGTGGATAGTCATTTCATTGTTATTAAATAAACATGGCCTGCTTCTTATAAACACCTTTGTTCTGGCACTGCAGTCTCTTGCTCAAGGTGTGATTATGAGGCAGCTTGCTGGCAGCTTGTGTGATACTTGGAGGCTAGAAAATGCCAACTTAGTGAGATGAACAAGTGGGTCTCTCTGTCCTGCTTGGAACCTTTCCAGCAGTTTCCACACCACTGTGAGTTCTCCCCGAGAAGCCTTCCTGATGTGTAGGTGCATGATGAGACTCACTTTATTTTTCTGCTTTCTTTTCTCTTTCTTGGACAGAAACCAAAGCCTAAACCCCGGCCATCCATCACAAAGGCAACCTGGGAGAGTAACTATTTTGGGGTCCCCTTAACCACCGTCGTGACTCCCGAGAAGCCAATTCCTGTTTTTATTGAGAGATGCATTGAGTACATTGAAGCCACAGGTAAGTGTGTTACCTCAGAGCCAATTACAGCTTTCACTGTCTACACAGCATGCTTTCCAGAGGCTAAGCCCTCTAGAGATTCCGGAATCAGCTCTCGCTTAGTGTGAGCTGCGTTCTGAGAAGGAGCTGAGCAGTCCGACAGCTGCCGGGTTCCTCCCTCCATCTCCGTAGCTGTGAGGCTGTGGCGCCAGGGCCAGCGGAGCTTTCAGAACACGGGAGCTGTCCTGTTCTCAAGGCTGCAGTTGTGGCCCATCTAGCTGTCTTCTCTGTGCCCCCAGCTCCCTGCCATAGCGTGCGGCCTGCCTGCCTGTCCGCTTCTAGAGGGCAGGGAAAGGGTCTTATTTCTCATTGTGTCCTCAGTACTAGACTAGACACAAATGGTAATACATTTTGGTTTAATAAAATGAATGACTAGTTGTAACTGTTATAGTGCCTGAGATTCATGTTTTGAGAGATTTAAAAAAAATTTTTTTTAATAGAGATAAGAAAAAAAACAGCTTGGGTATCTTCTATCAAGCAACTACATTTCAACTCCACTGACAACTTGGTGTTATGTGAAAGCCAACTGTCTTAAATTTTTTCTTCTTTGTATTGAAGTGACACAATTTTACCTGTGTTAAAACATACATTTCATGCACTTAGAATTCCTACAACATGTCTTCTGGCCTCTCTTTTGAAACCCCTGGAGCTTCTACTTTCATGCTGTTTCCCTTGTTCTTCTCCTGGATGCTTGCAAAGCTGATGAGCTTTGGGGAGAAGGAGGTACAGTGGGCACAGGATTACATGAATTCTTGAGCATTAGTAGTTGAGCTCAAGAATATAGGCTTAAACTGATTTGAAACCAAAGTGAGTATTATGGTCTCCCTCTGTGTTCTTCCTGATTCCGGTGTTATCTGTAGTGATAGGAAGTATTGTGTGGTGTGGACACCCTGCCAGGCTCTGCTGATAATTTAAGCAGCATCATGCTAAGTTGGGTGACTGGTTTTAATATTCCCTCAGGATGTGCAGAACCAGGGAATGTAGGTTTCAAATGGAAGCCCGTTAAAGACTTTGTCATTATTTCCAGGGTTTTCTCTGCAACACACCAGGCTTAGCGTTGAAACAGCAAGCACTTTGCATAATCACAGCAGACCTGCAGCTTTGTTTAGTCCATTCTGTAGCCAAGGCTTTTTCTGAATGTCCATGGTTTTGGTTTTGTTTTTTAATCCTCACCAGGGGATATGTTTATAGGTTTTAGAGAGAAGGAGGGAGAGAGAAACATCAATGTGATAAACATTGATCGGTTGCCTCCTGTACTGGCCCTGACTGGGGATCAAACCACAACCTAGGTATGTGCCATGGTGGGTAATCAGAGCCCCGACTTTCCAGTTCATGGAACAACGCTCCCACCAACTGAGCCACACTGGCCAGGGCTAGACACTGGTTTTGTATCTGTTTCTTCCTGGCACCTCTCCCTTGGGCCAGGAGGAAATCTCCACAAAGCAGTTGGGTGATTAAATTCTTTCTAGTTGCACCAATGTTTCAGAGAGATAGTTTGTGGCATTGGGAGGAGGGGGTGGGCTCTTTTTCCCTTTATTTTTTAACTTATTTCAGATTTATAGGAAAATCATAAGTTGTAACATTTGAAAGTAACAAAACATTCCATAAATGTTAACATTTTACCATATTCCCTGTATCATTCTTTCTCTACATATTTGTATCTTTTTTCCTGAAATATTTGTTACAGATATGATGCAGCTTTACTCCTAAATACTTCAGTGGATATTTCCTAAAAAACATTCTCTTACATCACCATGTAATTTTAAAAACTAGGACATTAACACTGATGCAGTACTAACCTATATAATCTATAGACATTTTCATTTCATTAGTTCCATTCAAATGTCCTGTGTAGTAAAAGATAATTTTTTTGTGAGAGATTACATACAGTTGTCAGGTCTCTTAAGTCTTCTTTAATCTAAAACCATTTAGTCTGTCTGTTTTTAATGGCCTTGATAGTTTTAAAGAGTACAGATCATTTATTTTGTAGGATGTTCCTCAACGTGGCTATTTTTTAGTTTAGTTTTGTTTTGTTTTTTTAAAAAAATATATTTTATTGATTTTTTACAGAGGAAGGGAGAGAGATAGAGAGTTAGAAACATCGATGAGAGAGAAACATCGATCAGCTGCCTCCTGCACATCTCCCACTGGGGATGTGCCTGCAACCCAGGTACATGCCCTTGACCGGAATCAAACCCGAGACCTTTCAGTCCTCAGGCCGACGCTCCATCCACTGAGCCAAACCGGTTTCGGCTTGTTTTGTTTTGTTGACGTTTCCTCATGATTAGATTCAGGGTTGTGCTTGTGGCAGAAATCGCAGGGAAGCAATGCTGTGTCCTCACTGCCTCACCCCAGGTGGCATGTGATGTCAGTTTGCCCCATCACTGGAGATGTCTTGATCCCTTGATTGAGGTGGTGGTGCCTGCCAGGCTTCTCCACTGTAAAGCTACTATTTGGCCCTTTGTAATGAGTAAGGATTTTGTAGGGAGGTGATTTGAGACTCTAATGTCTGGTTTCTCCTACACTTTCGCCCACTAGTTTTAGTATCCATTGATGGTTCTTGCCTGAGACCCTGCTCACCATAGTTCTAACTCTAATTCCTTCTGCACTTACTAGTGTGGATTTTCCTGTCTGGGAGAGCTTCCCCTTCTCAGGAGCCTTTTGTGAGTGGCCTCCTCCCGTGGCTCCCCTGTGGTGGTACCAGGTGCTTGAATGTTGTCCCCATGCCCTCTAGCTTTTCTTTACACCCAGAGACAAAATATACCTCTCCTTGCTCTTCTACTTGTGAAACCTTTCAGATATGAAGACCTCCTCCACCCGGCCCACAGTCTGCCACCAAGCTGCTGCTTCTCTGAAAGCTCTGTTAGACTGCACCACTGTCCCCTCTCACCAAAAAGCTCGGAGCTTCAGGGACTTCTCCGACTTAGCTAATCAATTCCCAAGTCCATCGCTTCTACTTGGTCCTCTCTTAGCTCTGTCCCCTCCACTTGAGTTCCGCTGCCCCACCATCGCACCCTTCTCAGTCCATCCTGAGCATGTGACAGTTCTACTGAAAACCTCCCCCTGGCTCCTCGTTGCCTGCCAGCTGCCGGCCACACTCCTGACTCCTCCCTCTCATACCCAGTGCTGTCATGCTGTCATTGTCTGCCTGCCTGCCTTCACGCCCTCTTCTCCTCTCCCCTCCCTTCATCCTTCCTTTTCTCTCTTCTGTTTTATACTACGGTGGGCATTGATTTTAGAATTGCTTTACATGAATACAAACAATATTTTAGAAGAACATGGACCAAGCAGACTTTCTTTGTATTACTCTGCTTTGCATATGCCCTTCGTATGTCTGAAATATCCCACATTTCTCCTGCCTCTGAAACTTGCCCTCACTCTTCCAGACTCCCCCACCCAGCAGCACTTTGATGGCATCTTCCTGGTAGTTCTCCTCAGGCACAGTTCCACTTCCTGAGAACAGGAGTCTCTGTTCTCCTGTCTCCCTAGAGCCTGGCACCCAGTATACACTCATTGTTGGTTGAGTGAGTGGGTTTTAATCTGGGATATCTGAATTCTGTTGTTTTCTTCTTTGTCTTTTTTCGTTTTGGTCATATAATTCCCTTCATTGGCATTAGTTTGTACTTTTGTAGAATTTTAAGGAGAAAATTCAACAGTATCTATGAGCTTAGTCTGCATGTTCAGGGGTGGACCTTGTGTACTCCATTTCCTAAAAGAACTTTTTCCTATTTATATCATTAAAATATGTTTATTTGTAGAAATTCAACAAAAGAATGTGAAAAAGAATTTAAAGATTAGTTGATCTTCACTTAGTGAAAACCTCTGTTAATGGTTTAATGTATTTCCTTATCATCTTATTTCTCTGCATATGTGTATGTATTACCTTTACATAATTCAAAATATGTCATGTGATAGTTCTCAAAATTTTTTAAGCATAACTTAGATGAAATAAAAGAGTCCTGAATTCACCCACCAGTTTACCTACTCCTGTTTTCTGCAGAAAAAGAATTTAGTAACCAAGAGTTGAGTTGGAGAACCATTTTTTGAACCACTTTTTATTATTATTACTTTTTCTGATTTTAGAGAGAGAAATGGGGGGAGAGACAGAGAGAGAGAGAGGGGTTGAGAGAGAAATATCAATTGACTGTCTCTTGCTCCTGCCCTGACCGGGGATCCAACCCACAACCTAGGTATGTGCCCTGACCAGGAGTCGAACTGGCCACCTCATGGTGTAATGGATGACACTCTAACCAACTGAACCACACCAGCCAGGGCAAGAACAACTGCTTTTTAAACCAGACAAAACATGACTTTTATTGTTGCAAATCCTTACCCAAGGGCATTTTTCCATTGATTTTTAGAGCGAGAGGAAGGGAAATAGAAATATTGATGTGAGGAAGACACGTTGATTGGTTACCTTCCTCATGTGCCCCTGGGACCAGGAATGAACCTGCAATCCTGCAAGGTTCGTGCCCTTGACCGGAAATTGAACCCATGACTCTTAGGTGTGTGGACTGACGCTCTACCACTGAGCAACACTGGCCAGGACTGCAAACGTGACTTTTAATTGCTGCATCTTGTTCCATTAAATGGCTTTATCACAGATTATTTAAACCATTCCCCCATTGTTGGGCCCATGTAGCATTTTTTCCTGGTATTCTTAAAATAAATAAACAGATTAGCTAGGGAGGCATTTTAGTGATACAGAGCTTCAAATCTAGGTAGACTGGGGTTAGAATCTTTGTTCTGCCATTTGCTCATCTGTAAACTGAAGGAGATGACAGACCTGCCTCCCAGGGCTGCTGTGAGGGTGCAGGAAGACTTGTCTGTGAGGCGCTGAGCAAGGTGCCTGGCACATAAGAGTGAGTGCTCAGTGTGTGCTAGTCGTTGCTCTAAGCTTCACCCTCCAGGCATTTGGTCTTCCTTCCTATTGCCGGTCAGACTTTACCGTTAAATGTAAATATCTGTGACTCTTTTTCTTTCCTCCTCAACTATTAAATTTGAAAATTGTAAAATCTATAGAAAAGTTGTAAGAGCCCTAGCTTGTTTGGTCCAGTGGATAGAGTGTTGGCCTGCGGACTGAAGGGTCCCAGGTTGGATTCTGGTCAAGGACACATGCCCAGGTTGCGGGCTTGATCCCCAATAGGGAGCGTGCAGGAGGAGGAGGCAGCCAATCAATGATTCTCTCTTATCCTTGATGTTTCTCTCTCTCTCTCTCTCTCTCTCTCTCTCTCTCTCTCTCTCTCCCTCTCCCTCTCCCTCTCCCTCTCCCTCTCCCTCTCCCTCTCTCTCTCCCTCTCTCTCCCGCTCCCTCTCCCTCTCCCTCTCCCTCTCCCTCTCCCTCTTCCTCTCTGAAATCAATAAAAATATTTATTTTTTAAAAAAAGTTGTAAGAGTCATACAACAATCACCCAGTAGTCACCAGTAGACATTTTGCACATTTCCCCTTACTTGCCTAATTTTTATAGTTGTTGAACCATTTGAAAGTAAGCTGCAGGCTCTATGTCACTTCACTCCTAAAAATCTCAGCATAGGTCCCTAAACTTAAGGACTTTCTCCTCCATAACTACAATATTATCACTTTCAAGAATATTAGTATTGCCCTGGCCAGTGTGGCATATTTGATTGGAACGTTGTCCCATGCACTGAAAGGTCAAGGGTTTGATTCCCAGTCAGGACACATAACTAGATTGCAGATTCTCAATCCCTGGTCAGGGTGCACACAGGCGGCAACAATTAATATTTTCCTCTCATATCAGTGTTTCTCTTTTTCTCCCTTCCTCTTTTTAAAATCAATAATATATCCTTGGATGAGGATATTTTAAAAAGAGAGAGAGATGTTTGTTGGCAATACAGATTATCTGTTTCATCTCTTTAAAAAAAAAGAATATTAGCATTAATTCACTATTATTTTTTTTAATATATTTTTTATTGATTTCAGAGAGGAAGGGACAGGGGAGAGAGAGAGAAACATCAATGATAAGAGAGAATCATTGATCAGCTGCTTTCTGCACACCACCTACTGGGGATCAAGCACACAACCCAGGCATGCTCCCTTGACTGGAATCGAACCCAGGACCCTTCAATCCGTAGGCCGATGCTCTATCCACTGAGCCAAACCAGCTAGGGCAATTCAATATTATCCTATCTAATAATAGGAAAACATGGTAATTGACCGTACCTTTGCTACACCTCCCATTGGCTAATCAGCACGATATGCAAATTAACTGCCAACAAAGATGGCTAATTTGCATACTGCAGGCAGATCCCACTGCACCACCCCGCTTGGGACTGGCGGCAGCCCGATACCCAGCCACTGGCCGCCTCAGCGCGAGATCCTGGCCTGCCATGGGCGGGGTGGGTGGCAGCGGGATCCTGAGCCGCTGCCTGCCCCAGCACGGGATCCAGGCCTGCCATGTGCAGGGCGGGGTGGGCGGGGCAGGCGGCAGCCCTATCTGAGCGGCCGCCCGAGCCTGCCATCTGCGACTGGGGTAGAAGGGGCAGACACTGCGGGATTGGGCGTGCCATCTGCCACCAGGGGGGCAGGCCTAAGCCAGTAGATGGTTATCTCCCGAGGGGTCCCAGACTGTGAGAGGGCACAGGTTGGGCTGAGGGACACCGCCTCCCACGCCAGTGTACAAATTTTTGTGCACCCAGCTTCTAGTCTATATAATAAAAGCCTAAAAGACTAGTTGCTATGGTGGTCAGTGCACTCCCACGGGGGTAGCACCACTCAGCCAGAAGCCGGGCTCAGGGCTGGCGAGTGCAGCAGAGGTGGCAGGAGCCTCTCCCATCTCTGTGGCAGTGCTAAGGAGCAGCAAGCCAAGCGGTAAAGAGCAGCGAGCAGGCAGGCGGTAAGGAGCGAGGGGTCCTGGATTGCGAGAGGATGTCCGACTGCCAGCTATGCCCCGAGGGGTCCCAGACTGTGAGAGGGCACAGGCCAGGCTGAGGGACCCACTCCCACTCCCCCCCCCCCCCCAGTGCACAGATTTTGTGTACCAGGCCTCTAGTTTTATATAAATAGTGTGTGTTTAAATTTACTCATTTGTCTTAAAACTGAATTTTTTGTTCTAGGAGCCAATCAATATTCACAGTGTGTTTGACTATTGCTTCCTCATCTCTTATAGTCCAGAGCAGTTCTGCCTGCCCTTTTTAAAATTTTTAAAAAAAATTATAAGAGTCTAGACCAGGGGTGGGCAAACTTTTTGACTCGAGGGCCACAATGGGTTCTTAAACTGGACCGGAGGGCCGGAACAAAAGCATGGATGGAGTGTTTGTGTGAACTAATATAAATTCAAAGTAAACATCATTACATAAAAGGGTACGGTCTTTTTATTTTTTTTAGTTTTATTCATTTCAAACGGGCCGGATCCAGCCCATGGGCCGTAGTTTGCCCACGGCTGGTCTAGACAGTTGTCTTATAAAATGTCCCTTTGTGTGGTGTGACTGTCTATGCCTCTCCATCAACCACAGCCCCTTCTGACACCACCCGTAGCCACTTCATCAGGTGGCTCCTGTCTGAGACGAGGGCTGGAACGAACGATACCGTGTCCCTCCCTAGACAGAGCACCCCTATGAGTTGGGCGTGGAGGCGCTATAGGATTTCACTGAGTGAGGGAGTAAACTATGGATTAGGTTTTTTCCCCAGCTCCCACTTACACTGAACTTGTACTTTTCTTAGGGAAAGTCTGTGCTGCCACCTGACCTCCCCATCCCATCTCTCCCTCTTATTCTTGGTAGAAATTGTCATTGATCCCATGGTTGTTCAGGCAGTCCCTTCTGGCCAATTGGAAATGATGCTCCAAATGAAGCTTGTTTGCCAGGCCCGCCCCAAGCAGTTCAAAGTCAAAAGTCCTGTGCCTGCCTCTTTTGTGTTTGTCTCATACAACTTGTCACTTGCTTGTCCTGGCAAATGACATACTGCATCATCACTTTCAAGAGCAGTGCTTGGGGGTTTACACTCCTGCAGGTGGTGGTGGGAAAGAAACCCACCCCTCTCCTTTTGTGCCTCAGGGCCTGTTGCTACCCACCTGCCTCTTCCTACCAGTGTCACAGCCAGCGAGCGCGCTGTAGAAAACAAAACAAACCAAAACTTGTGGAGAGGGAGTGGTACATGACCTTTATGATTTGAACAACTTGAACCATTCCATCACATTACGAATATTTTTTCTAATTACAAGAGCAGTAAACATGCTCACTATTAAAAATTGAATCATCATAAATATCCATAGATGTTTTATAGGTATATAACAGAAAATGCAAGTCCCTTATAATCCCAATCTCCAGAAGTAATCAGTAATAATTGTAATATTTTTTCTGCTAATACTGCCCACCCCCACAAAAAAAAAGTTTAAAAACATGAAATTGTGTACATACTATCCTGCAGCTTATTTTCTGCTTGACTTAACACTGTACCTTGGGCATCATTTTTTAAAAAAATACATTTTATTGATTTTTTACAGAGAGGAAGGGAGAGGGATAGAGAGTTAGAAACATCGATGAGAGAGAAACATCGATCAGTTGCCTCCTGCACATCTCTCACTGGGAATGTGCCTGCAACCCAGGTACATGCCCTTGACTGGAATCGAACCCGGGACCTTTCAGTCCGCAGGCTGGCGCTCTATTCACTGAGCCAAACCGGTTTTGGCCATTTTTTAATTTCATCTCTCAGTCAGCTGCATTTTAATCTTTGATCTGAGAAGAGGACAAAATTTGGTGTCAAGAGGGAGAGAAGCTTTGTTTTCAGGCTCCTAAGTCCAGGGCGGCCCAGGGCAGGGTTCGGGGACTGCCGTCTCCCCTGCCCATAGTTAGTGAGTCAGTTGCTAACTCCTCCTAAACAGGTGACAGGAAAAGGACCACTGCCTTGTTGTCTGAAAGTTCGCGCTCCTGTGCTCTCTTGCCAGGACTCTGCATCGGAGCGCTCCCCACATTCTGAGGTTAGCCCAGAGCCTGTGGGTGAAATTGGCTCTGGTTTGCACCTGTCTTTTCCCTGAGCTCTTGGACCCTTGTTTCGTATTTCCTAACGTTGGAATGTGTTCAACAAATGGCCAGTAGGTAGAGCAGCTTCCAGATTGATTTGCAGATGCTTTTAGCCCCAGCCCAGGTACGGCCTCAGTGCCTGCTGTGCTAATAAGGTATTCGATTTTATTCTCGCAGCTCTGGTGACATGGGAGGGCTGGGAGAGGGCATGTAGCTCTTGCAGCTGCTCTGAGGTCACCACGGGGAGGGGTTTGCTGGGGATCAGATAGACTGCATTTCTGGCTGGAATGCTTTTTCTTCCAGTTTTCACCCACATGGAAAAGTGGTCAGGGCCATGGAGTCACTGCGCCTTTCTATAGCAGTCTGAGTCCTGAGAGAGAATGTTGGCCCCGCTAATCTAAGCTCTCTGTGCGTGGCAGGAAGTAGGAATATTCAGTTCGGTCCAGAGTTTATCTCCCTGGAGTTGGGGTGAGTACTTACTTTTAGAGCCTGCTCACAGTCCTGAGAAGAATTTCTCAGGATAAATACACTGTCTTCCCATCTCACTGTGGTCACACAACTAAGGATTCAAATCCCGGATCTCTGGACCAATTTTGAGTCAAGGCTTTTTTCCCACAGTTGGGGAAAATATTCTTGTCCACCAGTGGAGAAACCCCCTGAGGCAGCTTCCCGTGTCACCCTCTCCATCCAGGAAGGCTAGTACCCTGCAGGCGGAGTGCCTAGTGCCTGCTCATCTGGGCTCTGCCGCATATATTCCCCAGGCCCAGGCCTCACTTGTCAGTTATTGAACTAAAAACCGCACTCCCTAGGAGCGATTCCTTTGAATAATGTGTGAGACCGAACCTCCTCTCCCTCTTTCTGTGATTTAAAAAAAAACACACCTTTCTCTGTTAGTAGTGGGAGGAGGCAGGGCGGGAGGGGCAGTCCTTTCCTTAACTGCTTCGCTTCCTGAGTAGTGACCAGTCCCCAGCACGCCTAGCAAGCACTGCCGAGGGCGGAGAAAGCAGCTGTTCCCAGGCAGAAGCAGTTTCATTTGGGCATAAGGCCCCTACTTTTCCATCTCAACTTATAATGTATTCAGGCCATATCATATAAATAGCTATAGACCACAGTTTTGTTAGTGCATCTTAATTTCAGTTAGTCCCTGTGGAATGGAAAATCCCCTGGAGTCAAGGAAGCCCAGCAGCTGATTAAAATAATAATGCCAAAGATGGCCTTCATCACGGGACGCTCCCATTTTCTGTTTCGGACACGTTAACTGTGTGCCTGCTATGGCCCAGGCACTTGACGTAAGTGCTCTCATTTCACAAGAGATTCTGTTGCTCTAAGATACCAGATGTGGTGGGAAGCTGGCCCTTGGGAAGGGATCGGGTACCTCGCTGTGGGGAGGATCTTGGCTGGAGAGAATGTGGCAGCACTTACATTCTCTTCCCCACTCTTAGGAGGAAACCTTCACAAAACCTGGTGACAGAACCAGGGCTCAGTCTTCGGGGCATCGCAGCACCTACATGGGCACAATATTACAATTGACATTTACTATTTTTAAAGCCCTTTGCTGGAGGGCATAAGATTGAGCCACACAACCCTGCCTTGGGGTTTTGGTGCCTGCACTTAGCGGCCTGTTTATATACTTGCCTCTCTTGAGGGGCAGCAGAATCAGGTCAAGTTTGAGTCTCATCTCTGGTTGAGTGGGAAAATGCAGGCTAATGCACAAAATGGTTGTACACAGAAACTTCCTGATAAGTCACTTATTAGCTTTAAAAATATTTAGCTTACCATCTTTTTATTGGAGGAGTAATAGATTTTATTCATTTTACAGATATTTATTGAATATGTATATTAAGCATCTACTATATGCTAGGCACTGTGTTGAAATAAAGTTCTCCCCCATAAGGTCCAGGGATGGTGGAAATAGACATAATCATACAAATGCATAACAAATTCAGGCAAAAAACATTACTGGATTTTAAAATCACTGGGGCCCGGCCAGTGTGGGTCAGTGGTTGAGCGTCAACCTATGAACCAGGAAGTCACGGTTCGATTCCAGGTCAGGGCACATGCCCTGGTTTCCAGCTTGATCCCTGATGGGGGTATGCAGGAGGGAGCCAATCAATGATTCTCATCATTAATGTTTCTCTCTCTCTCTCCCTATCCCTTCCTCTCTCTGAAATCAATAAAAACATTAAAGTCCTAGCTAGTTTGGCTCAGTGGACTGAAGGGTTCTGGGTTTGATTCCATTCAAGGGCACATGCCCAGGTTTTGGGCTCAATCCCCAGTAGGGAGCATGCAGGAGGCAGCTGATGAATGATTCTCTCTCATCATTGATATTTCTCTCTCTCTCCCCCTTTCCCTTCTTCTCTGAAACCAATAAAAATATGTTTTTAAAAAACATTAAAAATGAAATTAAAATCACTGGGAAATGAAATGACTGACAGAGAGGACCAAGTGACAATCTCGGGCAGTTAGAACCCTTACCGGCTGCTGCTGGGAATATAAAAGGTATATAAACTGACCTTGGAAATCTCTGGGATAGTTTATTAAAGTTTAAACATACACTTACTATTCCACTCATGGGTATTAGTCCAAAAGAAATGAAGACGTTTTCAGCAGCTTTGTTCATGAAATCCCAAACGAAACCACCCATCCACAGGTTAGTAAATGAGCTGGTCCATTCATCCACTGGAATACTACTCAGGGGCCAAAAGAAATAAATTCCTGCAACATGCAGCAACGTGTTTGAATCTCAAATCATTAAAAGCTGTGCGTGATAGAAGCCAGATACAAAAGACTACAAGTTATGATTCCAGTTATACCTAACTCTGGAAAATGCAAACTAATCTATAGTGACAGCAGGCAGATCAGCCTGGGAGTTAGCAGTGCAAGAATGGATTACAAAGGGACATGGAAAACCTTTTGGGGGTGATGGAAGCGTTTTGTATCTTGGTTGTGGTGATGATTTCACTCCTATATTCATATTTCAAAATTATTAAATTATGTACTTTTAAATAAGTTTATTGTATATAAATTATGCCTCAGTAGTTGATTTTTAAAAAGTAAAAAAAAAAAAAAAATCACTATGAAATGGCTTTCTGGGAACTTGATAGTTACATGGTTTCAGAATATCAACCAACACATTAATTACCAGTTATAAAAGGGAAATGGCCCTAGCTGGTTTGCCTCAGTGGGTAGAGTGTCGGCCCTCGGACTGAAAGGGTCCCAGTTTGATTCCGGTCAAGGGCACGTACCTCGGTTGCAGGCCCTTGGGGGAGCAACCAATCGATGTGTCTCTCTCACATCGATGTTTCTCTCTCTGTGTCTCTCCCCCTCTCTTCTACTCTCTCTAAAAATCAATGGAAAAATATCCTTGGGTAAGGATTAACAAAAAAAGGGGGGTGTACTTTTATAATGGAGAGATCTGGAGTTTACTGTCTTAAAATCATTAGCCCTGGCACCCCCACTAGCAGTTCAGGCTAACATTGTGTGCCTCCTTGACTAAAATACTTAATCTGAATCTTATAAGGAAACAATCAGAAAAATCTAGAATGTGATACACTTTACAAGACAGCTGGCCTAGACTCAATATAAAAGTCAGGGTCATGAAAAAGTTTGGGAGCCTAATGCAACTTCTGTGTTTATAGCATGAACCCATTTAGATACCCAGGTGTTACGTCCGTGAGCTTTGGGGTCACCCTGATATCTGACTTTCTCATATAGTAGCTGGCCTTAAACTGTCTAAGCTTCATGTTCCTGTTCCTTCAAATTGGGAACAAAAATAATAGCTCCTTCAAAAGAATTTTTTTTAGAATTAAATTAACTCCTGTTTGTAATGTTCTTAGCTTAATGTCTGGACCATAGTGATCACCCAGTCAGCGTTAGCCATCGTTTGGTGGCTCCTATCGCTGACTTGATAAGGCTGCGGAAATCCAAGCAGCGGTTCTCTACCTGTGGGACGCGACCATTGGAAAACACATATAGCATATCAGATATTTACATTACGATTCGTAACAGTAGCAAAATTAGAGTTATGAAGTAGCAACGAAAATAATTGTATGGTTGGGGGTCACCACAACATGAGGAACTGTATTAAAGGGTCGCAGCATTAGGAAGGTTGAGAACCGCTGTAATGGGGCATTTTCAGTAATGGACAATATCTGTAGGACAGTGTCTGTAGTTTTTAAAAACTTCTCGTTGAAGTTGTAGCATCATTAAGAAAGTACACTTAGCCCTGGCCAGTTGGCCCAGTTGGTTAAAAATGCCCTCCAGTGCACCAGGCAGGTTCATTTCCTGGTTAGGGTACAAACCTAGGTTTTGGGTTTGATCCCTTGTCAGAGCCTGTACAGGAGGCAACCAGTAGATGTGTCTCTCTCACGTAGATGTTTCTCTCTCCCTTCCTCTCTCTCTAAAAATTAATAAAAGCATATCCTCAGATGAGGATTTAAAAATAAAAAAGTAAAGTATAGTCATCATGAGTATAGCTCAATGAATAGCCACAGATGGAATACACTTGCATATCAGTACCCAGATCAAGAAACCGAAGATGACCAGCCCCACATATCCCCCCTCCCTGCCCTGGACTCCTCTTACCAGGCATAACCACTATCCTACTTTCTGAGAGTTACAGAATAGTTTGCCGCTTTTGTTTATTTAATTAATTAAAAAAAATTTTATCGCTTTTGTTCTTTTAAAATGGACTCAGACCAAATGCAGTTTTGGTCTGGCTTCCATTACTTAGCATTATGTCTGGGTTCATCTGTGGTTCATTCCATAAATTTTTAAAAAAATTTTTTTTATTGATTTCAGAGAGGAAGGGAGAGGGAGAGAGAGATAGAAACAAAAACAATGAGAGAGAATCATTGATCGGCTGCCTCCTGCATGCCCCACACTGGGGATCGAGCCTGCCACCCGGGCATGTGCCCTGACCGGGAATTGAACCGTGACCTCCTGGTTCATAGGTCGAAGCTCAACCACAGAGCATGCCGGCCGGGCTCATTCCATAAATTTATCCATGCTTGCGTATGGTTATAGATCATTCATTCTCATTGCTGTATACTATTCCATTGCGTGAATAACCCACAGTTTATTCATTCTAACTCTTCATGGAAATTTGGGCACTTTACATTTTGGCACTATTATGAATAGTGCTGCTATGAACATTCTTTTTTTTTTAATGTATTTTATTGATTTTTACAGAAAGGAAGGGAGAGGAATAGAGTTAGAAACATCAGTGAGAGAGAAACATTGATCAGCTGCCTCCTGCACACCCCCAACTGGTGATGTGCCCACAACCAAGGTACATGCCCTTGACCGGAATCAAACCTGGGACCCTTCAATCGCATTCAGTGCTCTATCCACTGAGCCAAACCGGATAGGGCTATGAACATTCTTTTTTCTTTTTTAATATATTTTATTGATTTTTTTTTACAGAGAGGAAGGGAGAGGGATAGAGAGTTAGAAACATCGATGAGAGAGAAACATCGATCAGCTGCCTCCTGCATACCCCCTACTGGGGATGTTCCCGCAACCAAGGTACATGCCCTTCACTGGAATCGAACCTGGGACCTTTCAGTCCGCAGGCCAACGCTCTATCCAGTGAGCCAAACCGGTTAGGGCGGGCTATGAACATTCTTATGCATGAATTTTGGTGCATTTGTGTGCACTCATATGCTTCAGATATATAACCAGGAGGAGACAGTTGTGTGGGTGTTGTTTTTTTCAATCCGCACCCTAGGATATGTTTTTATTGATTTTAAAGAGGGGGGAAGTAGGGGGAGGAACATCAGTGTGAGAGAAAAACATTGATCGGTTGCCTCTTGTATGTGCTCTGACCTTGAATCGAACCCGAAACATTCTGGTGCTCTGGACGACACTCCAACCAACTGAGCCACCCAGCCAGAGTGGAATGAGACATTTTTTAATAATTAATTTTTTAATATGTTTTTATTGATTTTAGAAAGAGAGAAACATCAATGAGAAAGAAACATCGATTGGCTGTCCCTGCATGTTCCCTACTGGGGATGGATTGAGCCTGCAACTCAGGCATGTGCCCTGCCCAGAAATGGAACCAGGGACCTCTTGGTTCATGGGTTCATGCTCAACCACCGAGCCACACAGGCCAGACTTAATAATTTTAGCATGTTGAACATGATCGTTTAAAAGATGTCTTCAAGCACATATCAGTCCCTGAGGCATAATAATCTACGAGGCTGAGAGCTAAACCAGTAAGGGGATCTCTGCTGGCTATTTGTGGCTTTGTATTTGCTGTCTTTAGATAAGGGGGCTCTTGGCAAGGGGGGGGGGGGCCCACAGAGCTGTCGCACCCATGTTTTGAGCAGCTGGGTTTTTCCGATTTGCAATGTGCCTGGCTGGAATCATCTGGAATCCTTCCGGGACCTTGTGGTGTAGCTCTTTTCTTCGCTGGGGCTCTCCCTGTTGTTTCAAGTTGAGGCTGTGGTTAGCACAGATCTTGATAACTCCATGGTTTTCACTTGCCCAGCCATCAAAGGGCATTGCTCTCTGATTAACTTTTGACCATTGGTAGCACAGATAAGTTGGTGGTGTTATTGACACCTACCAGTGCGACTCCAAAATGAAAGGTTAAGCCCTGCGGGCATTTGGAGGGGAGGAAAAATGAGGCAGAGTCCAGAAGCAGGCTCTTACTCCTGTATCTCTGAGGGTGATCTCGAAGCCCTGCAGCCATGACTTAAGGCTGTGGCTGTAGATCAGCTTGTCTGCCTTGTTTGCAGGTCAGAGGTGGCCCTCGGCTCCTCTGCAAATGGAAGCCCTCTATAAAAATGGCCTTTGACAGGATACTTAGAGCTGTGACCTTCCTTCTGGTTTAGCTCATTTGCCTGGGTAAGTGAGCAGAGTGCTTTCTGCGTGGCAGATTTAAATTTCACCACTAATTGAGGGTAACATCTTTAGGGGAAAATCTCACCATTAGATCAGAGGCCTTTGGGAGACAGCCAGGCAACAAACACATCAGGGCAGATGAAAGCAGGAGGTGGGGATGGGGAGAGGACAGAGTGCAAGTGTTATTGGTAACGTGGGGTGGGACGGGCCTCGGAGAAGCCAGGTGAGGACTTTTGCCCCGTGCCTGTGGGGACCGTGCGCCTGTGCACGTACCACTGCATATTATATGTGTTTTGGTGGCCTGCCACCCTTATTTTCTTGCCACTGAATAATCTATTCAGGATGAACCTGGAGCCAAACTGCCTGGGTTCAGATCTTTGCTCTGCTGCTTCTGAACAAATGTTTAACCTCTCTGTGACTCAGTTTCCTTGACTGTCAAATGAAAATAAAGATAGTGCTTTGAGCCATTGAGATGACTCAGCATGTTAAAGACCTTATAATAGTACTTAGCAGGTTATAAGTGGTCAGTTAGCATTTGCTGCTATTACCGTTCTTGGCACTGGCTCAGATGCATCTTCCACTGGAGTTGGGCCTCTCAACTTGCTGGGGCCCCCCATCTGCCAAGCCCTCCTGGCCGCTGGGCTCTGTCCTCCTCCCCTGTACGGAGGCCTGAGCTCTCCTTCAGGGTCCAGCCCAGGCTTCTCCCTTCGGGAGAGTGACTCCACTCCCCTTCCTGAGTTCCTTCGGGGCCTAGAGCAGGGTGGGTCAAGCATGGACTCTGGAACCGGTGACCTTCCATTTAAAATCCCAGCCCTGCTGCTTCTCTCAGCTAAACTGCTTTCCTCTGTAGGACACAGCTACTGGGGACAGCCACCTTATTAGCACGATGAGATTGAATGAGATCGTGTGCCTGATTATGCCGGGCACAGAGTACACACTCAGAAAAGGGGAGGGAGCTTATTATTTCAAGGCAAAATTTTCAGCATCAATATCTTGCCTGTCCTCTGATTATCTCATGGGTTGGTTTTAAATCCCTATTTAGACAGTTCACTCCTTACTGTCAGAGATCTTTGTTTCCTGTTGTTTTAGATCTTCTCCATGCTTACGCAGCCTGTGATAAAGACTTGGGAATATTTTTTTTCCACAGAGCTATCTCCATTTTACCTCACTCTTTAGCTAAGTAGTCCTTTGTGCATTTATTTCTCTGCCTAGTTCCAGAGGGCAGAGAACTGAAGGGCCTAGAACCATCAGGATACTGTCATTTATTCAGCACATAGATATCGAGTGCCAAGTCAAATATAAAGAATCTCAGTGATGCCCGGGTTGGTGTTGGTCAGTGATTAGAGTATCAACCCATGCACCAAAGGGTCACAGGTTCGACTTCTGGTCAAGGTCACGTACCTAGGTTGCAGGTTTGACCCCCCGATCGGAGCACATGCAGGAGGCAACCAATTGATGTATCTCCTCACATTGGTGTTTCTTTCTCCCTCTCTCCCTCTCTCCCTCTCTCCCTCTCTCCCTCTCTCCCTCTCTCCCTCTCTCCCTCTCTCCCTCTCTCCCCCTCTCCCTCTCTCCCCCTCTCCCCCTCTCCCCCTCTCCCCCTCTCCCCCTCTCCCCCTCTCCCCCTCTCCCCCTCTCCCCCTCTCCCCCTCTCCCCCTCTCCCCCTCCCTCCCTCCCTTCTGCTCTCTAAAAAGCAATAGAAAAAAATATCCTGGGGTGAGGATTAACAAAACAAAAAGGAAGAATCTCAGTGATCACTGTTCTGGAGGAATAAATGAAGCAGGATAGTGGATGTGAAATGTCTGGGGTGTTGAAGTTTTAGATAAGGAGGGCTGGAGGCCTGAAGGAAATGAGAGAGGGAGCCATGCCATTTCCTGGGAAAGAACTTTCCAGATAGAGAACAGAAGAGTGAGTCTAAAATTCCTGAGACTAGAACATTCTTGGTGAAACCTTGGCTTTTACTCAGAAGTTAGAAGCCAATGAAGGGGTTATGAATGGAGGGACCGTATTTGGCCTTTGTTTAATAAAATTACTGGCCATTGTGTGGAAAACAGTCTTGACCCTTGAGGACTTGAATGCCCTTGATCTAGCTGCCTTTTTGCAAATCATCCTCCATTCTGCCCTTCGTTTCTCTGGATATATACCCAGTTTCCCATATTGTTGGCATGGGTTTACCTAGACTCGTGGTCGGCAAACCCCGGCTCGTGAGCCACATGTGGCTCTTTGGCCCCTTGAGTGTGGCTCTTCCACAAAATACCGCGTGTGGGCACGAACGTACAGTGCGATTGAAACTTTGTGGCCCATGCGCAGAAGTCAGTATTTTGTGGAAGAGCCACACTCGAGGGGCCAAAGAGCCACATGTGGCTCGCGAGCCTCGGTTTGCCGGGCCGCCGTTTGCCGACCACTGATAGACCATTGGTTTAGAACTGAAAGGATGGAGGGGTATAAATCAGCATGGTGAGCAGATGAGCCAAAACTGGGAGAATGCCAAAACTGGTAAGCAGGGTGTCAGCGCCCAGTCCTGGCTGGCCTTTCAAGCCTCATCTTTCTTTTGTAATCCTCACCCGAACATATGTTTTTATTGATACTTAGAGTGAGAGGAAGGGTGGGGGGAGAAACATCGATGTGAGAGAGAAACATTGATTAGTTGCCCTCCCATACGTGCCCTGATCGGGGGATTGAACCCGAAATCTATGTATATGCCCTGACTGGAAATCAAACCCACATCCTTTTGGTGTACAGGACGTTACAACTAACTGAGCCACCCGGCCAGGGCAAACCTCATCTTTTTTATACTTTTCAGCTTCATGCCTCCCTGTCTTTGCTCATCACTGTTCTTACTGCCTCACATGTAGTTATCTGACAAATTCCTCTTTAAAAAAAATCTTTATTGATTTTAGAGAGGAAGGAAGAGGGCTAGAGAGATATAGAAACATCTATGAGAGAAAGAAACATCGAATGGCTGATTCCTACATGCCCCTTTCTGGGAATCCAACCAGCAACCTGGGCGCATGTACCCTGACCAGGAATCAAACCAGTAACCTCTTGGTCAGCCGTGGGCAAACTACGGCCCGGGGGCCGGATCCAGCCCGTTTGAAATGAGTAAAACTATTGAAAAAAAAGACCTTACCCTTTTATGTAATGACGTTTACTTTGAATTTATATTAGTTCACACAAACACTCCATCCATGCTTTTGTTCCGGCCCTCCGGTCCAGTTTAAGAACCCATTGTGGCCCTCGAGTCAAAAAGTTTGCCCACCCCTGCTCTTGGTTCATGGGGTGGATGCTTAACCACTGAGTGAAACCAGCTGAGAGGTTTCCCACTGTTGACATGCCTCTACTATAGCATTTTTTCACTTGTATTGGGGTTAAATGAGGTCATAAGGGTGGGGCCATGATCTGATAGAATTAGTGTCCTTAAAAGAACAGAGCTCTCTAGGGGAGGGTGGGGGTAAGGAAGAGAGATCAACCAAAGGACTTGTATGCATGCATATAAGCCTAACCAATGGACACAGACAACAGGGGGGTGAGGACATGAGTGGGGGAGGGGGGGCCATGGGGCGATAAGGACACATATATAATACCTTAATAAAGAAAAAAAAAAGAACAGCTCTCACCGGAAACCAAATTGGCCAGCACCTTGAATTTGGACTTCCCAGCCTCTAGAAATTTGAGAAAATAAACTTCTGTTGTTCAAGCCACCCAGGCTATGGTATTTTGTCATGGCGACCCCAGCAAATAAACACAGATGGCAAGGTGCCTGTTGTGGGCATCAGAACTGAGGTCCTAAGGTGGGGTCTGAGCCTTTCTGCATTTGTGCGTCCCCATGGGACCTGGCTCCTCAGACACCTCATTCAGGTGTCTGTGTTCACATGACCAGAACAGAACAGTTGGGTCAGTAGGAATGGGAACTGAGGCAACAGAGTGAAAAGGACTGAGGCTGGTGGAAGAAGACGTGGAAGACTAACACTTGAGAATCCTGGTCTAAAAAGATAAGATCACTCTTTTGTGTGGTACCTGGCTCTCAGGTGGTTTGTTTGTTTGAAATGTAAGATGACTTGGGTATCAGGCAATTCAGGCCCGCTTTTTCAAACAGAGATGCAAGGCCTTGAGATTTCACCCCGGTTACGTCCTTTCACTCTTGGCTAGAACCCTTTGGCTATTTAAATCTGGTGGCCTCCCAAAAGTTTTTTGTGTGTGTTTTGTTGTTTTAAACAACAACCAATTTATCTTTTCACGTAAGCTGCAATTTGGTTGAAATCAGACCTTCGTAGTATGTAGTCCAGAGCTCCTGATAACTGGAACTACAATCAGTGTTTCTGTTTTGTGATCTATTTTTTGTGTTTCAAAAGCCACAACAGAAAAACTCCTTCTTCTGTTGTGGTTGTCAGGAGCCGGCATTTGGGCCACGGCAGCAAGAGAGGCTTCTGTAGAAACTTAAACTATAAGGAGGGATTTCACTTCTTGGGCTGGGCTCTCCACATATTCTTCCTCTAACGGGTAAAGGGAGCGAAGGACCTCAAATCTGAATTTAAAACTTTCCTGAGACTTGAAAAATGTGGGTTACGTATTTGTTGTTGGTGTTTTAATATCACTAGGTCTAGAGGAGGAAAAATAAAGTGGAAACACCTAGCCTGAATTGAACTAAATATAGCAATTCTTGATTCTCAGAAGCCCCTTGGTTCTAAGTGGCCCCCATCTTTGTGATAACAGCTACTGGGAAAGGGGTTGTGGGCAGCACAGTAAGTATTAATGATCAGTTAGCCTAGTTTGGAAAAATGGGCTGAGATGTACATCATCAGATGGAAGGAATGTGGTAGTAGCTGTTTTAACAACAATAATGATGAGGATAATTAACATTTAGGAGGCCTCGTCCTAAGCTCTTGATAAGCATGATTTTCATTCCGTCCTCACCGTGAGAGACAGAGCGCCAGAGGAGTCGTCCCGTGCCCACACACAGCCTTTCAACTGCCTTCTTGGCAGCAGTTATGGAAGGCCAACAATATCGCTCTAATCTGAACATCGCTACTTCATATTTCCTGTATTTGGGGAAAGGAAGCTTTAGCTTCAGTAATCTTTGAAGGGAAGGACTTACGCAGCATTTAAATAATATAAGCAAGAAACCCCTTAAGCCATTGAAGAAAAAAATGCGTGTCTCTTTTTTTACAAAATGGAAATTGCTGTATTATTGGCATACTTTTCTTCTTGAAAGATATAAAGAAGAAAGTAAAAAGGAGCCTTAATCCCGCCGCCCAGTTATAAGCATTGTTTAACAAGTGAGAGGATTCAGCAAAGCTATGAGGAACAATCAGTCCACTGGGGTCAGCCTGCTTGGATGCCAGGCTAGTTCTGCAGCCTCATTAGCTCTGTGGTATTGGGCAAGTGACTTATTCTAGCTAAGCCTCAGTTTCCTCCCTCGTCTGTTAAAGGGGATGATGACAAAAACAATATATTGACATGTCCATATGTCCTTCCAGATTTAACCAACTACTGCTTTCTTTTTTAATCCTCTTTTGATATTTTCTTATTGATTTTTTTTTTTTTTTATGAGAGAGTGGAAGTGAGAGGGAAAGACAGAGAAAAACGTCTGATGTGAGAGAGACACATCGATTGGTTGCCTTCTGCACGCACCCTGACCAGGGTTGGGGATCGAGCCTGTACGTGCCCTTGACTGGGATCAAACTCAGGACCCTTCATTCCACAGTATCCACTGAGCCAAACCGGCCAGGGCAGTGGTTGGTAAACTGCAGCTCGCAAGCACATGCGGCTCTTTGGCCCCTTGAGTGTGGCATTTCCACAAAATACCAACTTCTGCTCATGGGCCACAAAGTTTCAATCGCACTGTACGTGCGCGCCCGCACGTGGTATTTTTTGGAAGAGCCACACTCAAGGGGCCAAAGAGCCGCATGTGGCTCACGAGCCGCAGTTTGCCGACCACTGGGCTAGGGCAACCAGCTACTTCTAAGCATTTGAAAAATACTTGCTCTCAGCAAACTAATTACAAATGACTCTTAGCTATTCTTAAAGCAAACCTTCTAACATTGCTAGTCAAATGGTACTGTCCTTTTCATCTTTTTTTTAAAGTCTATTTTGAACTATTAATGTATGGCTAAGCTATTAGATGATTTGTGCATCCAAATAGGTTTTTTTCAGTTACTCACATTTGTGAAATTGGGCATGATGACCATTTGCTGTGGCGGCACAGTGATTAATGCAGACACCTGGACATCTGGCTCAGGCAATGAGGATGCTTACTGAGCACCTTCCGTAGTCCGGAAGACAATGTATAGGACATGATCCTTGCCCTTCGAAGTTAGGAAATGAGAATGGGGAATAGGTGTAGGAGGAAGGATTTGCCTGTGTTCAAACGAGACTGAGAACAGAGCCAATTTATCTCTCATATCCTTAATTTATTTCTTTTTTTAAAAAAAGGTTTTTTTAATTGATTTTAGAAGAGAAAGGAAGGGAGAGGGAGAGAGAATAATATCGATTGGCTGCCTCCTGCACATCCCCACCAAGCCCGCAACCCAGGCATGTGCCCTGACTGGGAATCAAACCGGGGACCTCTCAGTGCATGGGCCGATGCTTAACCAACTGAACCACACCAGCCAGGGCCCCTTAATTTCTTCAGTGCAGAGCAAAGATCACATGCCTTACCGATGGGATGAGTGATATTAAAGATCAAAAGACAGACACATGGAAATGGAAAGTATAAAACTTCTTTGCAGCTATAATTGTCTTGCGGTATGTTGGTCTCATAATTTGAAAAGTAGAAGTAAGGCCTTCAGCTACTCTTGAATAGGTATGTCTTAGGTGCTGTTCCTCATCTAGTCTTGACAACACTCATGCGAGGGAGGACTTATAATAATGCTAAAAAGATTAGAGGTGATGTCCTAGCTGGTTTGGCTCAGTGAATGGAGCATCAGTCTGCAGACTGAAGGGTCCCAGGTTCAATTCCAGTCAAGGGCACATGCCTGGGTTGTGGGCTCGGTCTCCAGTGCGGGGTGTGCAGGAGGCAGCCAATCAATGATTTCCTCTCTTCATTGATGTTTCTGTCTCTCTCTTCCTCTCCCTTCCTCTCTGAAGTCAATAAAAATATATTTTTTTAAAAAAAGATTAGAGGTGATTGGCAGCCGTGCTTTCCCAGATCAGGAGCTGGATTATCATAACTTTGGTCTTATTCTTGCATATCTTGTCTATTAAAAGGTTGTCAATTTAATCTTGACCTGCACTATGGGTCTCACAGACTTTGATTTTAGTAGGCCACTACAGTTACCCTTAGCATTTTGGGGGTGACAGAGGAGTGCCAGCTTTTGTTCTGCCACACAAGGACATTAATTTAAATATATATATATATTTTTTTAACTTATTTCACAAAAGAGAATACTTCTCGACTCCAAAGTAGTAGGAAAGATGACTTCAGACAAAATACAAGCCAGCTCACTATTTTTTTTTTAATCATGTGTTTGTTACAAAATTCAGAACAGTATGCAGTGGAAAAGTATGTCTCCCCTCCTAGCCTTTTATCCCCGTCCCCTAAACTAGCAAGCTCCCTTGTCTGTATATGTTTCACATATCTTAGTTTGTTGCTTGACTTTATTTATAACCTTTCTCCCATATAGAATTTATTTCTTTGTTTGTTTTTACAGTTGAATTTTCCATTATTTCTTTTGGCTTCTGGACCTTTGATATATTTAGAAAGGGTTGCCCCACTCCAGGATTATTTATGAAAGGCTCCCATAGTTTTTCCTATGATTTTTATGGCTTTATTTTTATCTGTAATTTATTCTGTGGAAGATGCAACATTATTTCACTTGTGACAACAGTGTTTATTGCATGATTTGTCTTCCTGCCACTAATCTGAAAGCCACTTACATACCAACTTCCTTTATGTATTGGGGTGTCTTTCTGAACCCTCTAATTTCATTTATCTAGATAGTGAACCACCCATCCATCCATTTGCAGAACTACACTGAATCACCAGTTTCACTAATTTTAAGTGTACACTCGGTGAGTTTTGACAAATGAATATAGTTGTATAACCATCACCACAGTCAAGATACAGAGTTTCTTGGGTTTTTAAATTTAGATAAATAGTTTTTAACATCTGTAAATAATTATTGCTTACTTCCTTTTCCTCATCTTTATTTCTCTGATATTTTTTTCTCTGGATTCTTTATATTGCTTAATAGTACCTCCAGGGCAATAGTAAATAATGCTAGTAATAGTGGAACTTCTTATCTTGCTTCTTATTAGTTTTGGGGAGGAGATAAATTATTTTCATTTTAAGGATTTATTTATTTATCCTTTTTTACTAAGAATTTTTTTTGTTTTATCAAGAATGGAGTTAAATTATATCAAATATCTTTTGAGCTCTTGTGAAGATGCCATCATAATTTTTTTATCTATATAAGTATACATTAAATCACTAATTTTCTGCTATTGACCCACCCTAGCAGTCGTGTAATAAACCATCCTTGCTGTGGTATAATGGGAAATAGATATTTGGTCTTCCTCCCCATGTTCAGGCACAGAGTTCCTAAAACCCTTGGAATCTCTGAGGTGATGAGTTTGTTTTTTGGTTTTGTGTGTGTGTGTGTGTGTGTTTTGTTTTTTGGTTTTTTGTTTTGGTTTTTTGGGTGTGTGTGTTTTGTTTTGTTAATCCTCACCCAAGGATATTTACTTCATTGATTTTTTTTTTTAAATATATATTTTATTGATTTTTTTACAGAGAGGAAGGGAGATAGTTAGAAACATCGATCAGCCGCCTCTTGCACATCTCCCACTGGGGATGTGCCCGCAACCCAGGTACATGCCCTTGACTGGAATCGAACCTGGGACCCTTGAGTCTGCAGGCCGACGCTCTATCCACTGAGCCAAACCAGTTTCGGCTACTTCATTGATTTTTTTAGAGAATGAAAGGAAAAGGGGCGGGCAGAGAGAGAGATCAATTGGTTGCCTCCTGCACAAGCCCTTACCAGGCCAGGATCTAACATGAAACCCAGGTACGTGCCCTTAACTATAGGAATCAAACCGTGACCCGTCAGTGTGCAGGCCGATCGATGCTCTGACCACTGACCCGGGCCAGCCAGGGCAGGTGATGAGAATCATGTAAGCTAACGAGATGACTGGTTACTGGGGGCCTCTAGATAGCTTCAGGATGGGGGCTGGTCACCGGGACCTAAGGCATGACGATTCGAGAATTGGAACTTTTAGTTCCGCCTCCAACCTAACAGAAGGGACAAGAGGCTGAAGGCTGAGCTCAAACACCAGCAGCCACGTGATAACAGCCGTGCCTGGGTACTGAGACCTCCATAAACCCCTAGATTGTGTTCGCCTCGGCAGCACATACACGAGTATTAGAACGATACAGAGAAGATTAGCATGGCCCCTGCACAAGGATGACATGCAAATTCCCGAAGTGTTCCATATTTAAAAAAACACACACCTAGGTGTTGGTGTTCAAAGAGTTCCTGGTTGAAATGCTGGGAGGGTGGCACACTAGGAGAGGACATGGAAGCTCCATGCCTCTTCCCCAGTACCTTGCCCTAGCAAGCTCGTTACGGGAACTCGGCCTCTGCTGTGGGCGCCGCCATCTTTTGTGATGGTGTGATGGTCAATTTGCAAATTCCCTCTTTATTAGATAGAATTCATTAGATAAGATGTGCTGCTGAATACTCTGCTAATAGGTTTTTATCCAGTATTCGTAAGTATGGTTAATCTGTAGAGATTTTTCCTCTTAAATGTTCAAGTGTTAGTCAAATGGCTTTTTGACCAGATGTGAATTTATTGGGTTAGCCCTTCTTTCCTTGAGGATGTTATAGGCACAATTCTGATGTCTTTTGCATGGACTGTGGATTTTAGACATCTGAGAACAGTCAGTGTTTTGCCTAAATGCCCCAAAGGTTTTTTTTAAGTTAATAAGTCTACCAGGACATGTTTTTCCTGGAACATGGTGTGAGCCCTTTAATCTGTACATTCCAGTCATCCTAACTTCGGTTCTGCATGTCCCTTATTGGGTTTTCAGCAATATCTTGTCTTTTTCCATGTAGTGTTATGTGTGTGTTTTTCCTATAATGGAAAAAATACCATTTTTCTCTCTTATTTCTCTGAGCTCTGCTCCTAAATGTTTTATCTACTTTTGTCATTTAATATCGTTTTTAAGTGATCATGTCTCTGCTTTTCTGCTTTGCACATTTTGTTTCATAGAGGGGATTGCACTTGTCGTTTGTTTTTAATTCATGGGAACATATTTTCATTTACTACATGGCAGCATTTTTGGTGCCTGTTCTTTGCAGTTGGGTTTTTCTTGTACCTTCCCTCTTTGCTGGTAGTATTCCTGGAAATGTTGAACATTAAATTTAAATGAACCACAAAATTTAAATGTATAGTCCATCGAAAGATAAATATAAGAATATTCATAGTGATTCCTTCTATAAGAGCTGAAATGAGCAAGTCAAATGTCAAAAACAGTAAATCAATGAATAGTGCATTTATACAATGGAATATACTTTATGGCAATGGAAATGAACAAACCTTAGCTATACACACGCTACAATATAGATGCATTTCACATAACACTGAACAAAAGACTCCAGGTGAGGGTTGGCTACATAATTTGCAGGTCCCTGTGCAAATTGAAAGTGGAAGATCCATGTTTAAAATGAGGGGAAAAGTATTCTAAAGGCACATATAAAAGCCTTTCTCCCTTTTTTCTACTGTCTCTTAACTTGTCATGCAATTTTCCATGCAGTATTCTTGTTGGCTATACACTATACCTAGAAGTGATATGTAAGATATGTGTATATTCAACATTATTAGATAACCACAAATAATTTTCCAAAATGGTCATAACAATTTATACTCCCACAGTATGAGATTACTATTACTCTACATTCTTACCAACACTGATATTGTGAGGGTTTGTTTTTTTAATTGCAGCTTGCATGTATTTTGTATTTTTCTAGACACTAAAGCAACTGAGTAGCTTTTCGTATGCTTATTGGCTGTTATAATATAGCTTTTTTGTGAAGAGTCTAATAGAGTGTTCATTTTTCCAATAGATTGTGTGTTTTTCGCCTTGTCATTTTGAAGTAGTTCTCTTTGTATTCTGGATCAGAGTACTTTGATTCTAAATGTTGAAAAATCTTCCCCTTATCTGAATCTTGATTTTTAAGAGTCTTTGTAGTATCTTTTGAAGAATAGAAATTTCCTCAGTGATTAGACTGGGCAACAGAAATGGATGAAAAGTTCATTTTTATTGTACATATCAATGTGAGTTACTTTTTTTCTTTTCTTTTTAATATATTTTATTGATTTTTTACAGAGAGGAAGGGAGAGAGATAGTTAGAAACATCGATCAGCTGCCTCCTGCACATCTCCCACTGGGGATTTGACCGGAATCGAACCTGGGACCCTTGAGTCCGCAGGCCAACGCTCTATCCACTGAGCCAAACCGGTTTCGGCGTGAGTTACTTTTTATTATTTAACCTACAGAGACAAGTCTAATGTCATTTTAATGGACAAAGATTACTTATCTGTGAATACCAATTTTCCTAACTTAGATTATATAATAAACTGGACCGAAATGGCAAAAAATAATAAAATAAATAAATGTATAGTTCAGTATGTGCTGCATCCTTTTAAAACTGTCATTCATCTTTGAATAAGGTGATTCCTTTCTAGTCTTAGAATTTGCAGAAAATTTTTTTGGTGAGAGGCTAGCTTAGCAGAAGTTTTCCTTAAATATTCCATGTGTGAATGGTGCTACTAGCCTTTCTTGTCCTCAGACATGTGGCGTTGGCCATTGTAATACCCCGGGCTCTCTCTCTCTGTCACCCTATCTCCCTGATAGACTGCTTCCTGTAGGATTGACTTGTGTGTATGATTCTTCGTGCCAGGCTGATTCAGAGGAAGCCTCAGTCACCAGTCCCGGAGCCAGTTCCCACTGTTTTGAACAATGGATTGCTGGTGTTCTCCCCTTAGAGTGAAACATTTACTTTGTAGAAATGGACTCGCACATATTGTCTGACATCTGTACCAACAGCCATTCTCTTTCATTGCTTTCCCAAAACACCCTATTTGACCTTTATAGCATTTAGCAGTTCTTACTCATCACATATTGGGGTTTGAGGCCACAGATGTCTCTGGTTTTGTCAAAGATATGATGTTTCTGATTCAAGAAATTCTCCTGGCTGCTTTTGTGTGGTTCTCCAAAGGATAAGGGGTAAAGTCGTTTTTATTCTGCCGCTTTAAAACTAAGTACAGTCTTCTAACTGTAATAAATTTAGCATTCTGAAATCCATACCCCCCCCCTTTTTTTTTTTTTGGCCTATGATGAGAACTTCTTACTGGTTGGGAAATTGCTGCTTTTGTTTAAAGGTAACCTGATCTTGTCTCTTGTCTTGGGAGTGGCTTGAGGGTTTAGTGAGGAGGATGTGCTTAGATGCCTTCCTGCCTTCTCTCCATTAGCCGGCTATTTCTGTCTCCCTCTGATTTTATTAGCATGTCAGTTAGAGCCATGTGCTCTGGTGCCCATATCCTGTGTGTGGATATTACTCTGCTGAGAAACTTGAGGAAGATGTGTTTCCTCTGTTACCAGGTAGTGTGTGCTGCAGGAGTCAATGCAGACCAGACAGGAAGCCACTGGTGAGCTGGTGGCTGACAGACTACCGATCCCTGTGGCTCCCTGGGAGCATGTATGATGGAGAACTCACAGGTTTTCATTTTTGAGGCTACATAAAAAGAACAAAGTTCCTTTTTAGACTATTTTTTTAAACCACAACCGTAATAATGACTATCGTTTTTTTGTTTCTTTTTTAAATCCTCACTAGAGGATACTTTTTTCAGTGCTTTTTAGAGAGAATGAACGAGAGGGACGGGGATAGAAAGAGCGTGAAACATCAATGTTAGAGAGACACATCGATTGGTTGTTTCCCGCATGAGCCCCAACCAGGGCCGGGAATTGAACCCTCAACCCTTCAGTGCGTGAGCCTGTGCTCTAACCACTCAGCACACTGGCCAGGGCTTACTATCATTTCTTTAGCTAAATTTTTTTTCTCTACATTAGGCCAGGTTAAAATTTCAGTGACTTAAAAGAGCAAAGATTTCTTTCTAACCCATGGTATTTGTCCTCGGGCCTCTGCTCTTCATTGTCCTCACTCAGGGACCCAGCTGACAAGCAGCCCCCCTCCCGCCCCCTCTTTTGAATGATGCTAAGTGCAGAGGGAGAGAGACCTCTGGAGGGTCTCATTCCAGCAATTAAATGCTTCAGCCTCACTTCACTTCTGCTCATAAGTCATTGGTTAGAACTGGTCACATGGCTTAGCGCAAGCACAGGGGGACAAGGGAATTCATTCTTCTTTGTTCCCTGGAAGGAGACTGGGACATTGGGACAACCACAGCCACCTGTCAGTTGTCTCAGCAGCATTGGCAAGTGTTTCATTTAGAATTTCTAGTGTTGGGATTTGTACATTTTTCTGTTAGCATACCAATGGATTGGAATGCCTGTGCCTAACTGCATAGACTTTCTGGGTGATCTTACAGAGAGAGCAAGTTATAAGCTAATTCCTCTTCTCTTTTCTTACCTAATTCCCTATATAGCCCTTTGAAGTAGACACTACTGTTTTCCTGTTTTAAAGATGAGCTGCTATTGAAGAAAATTAAATCATTTAATCAAAAGTGGCTTAAATAACCCAGCCGGTGTGGGTCAGTGGTTGAGCGTCAACCCATGTACCACAGAGGTCACCAGTTTGATTCCTGGTCAGGGCACATGCCTGGGTTTCAAGCTTGATCCCCAGTAGGAGGCAGCCGATTGATGTTTCTATCTCTCCCTCTCCCTCTCACTTCCTCTCTGAAACCAATAAAAACTTTTTTTTTAAGTGTCTTAGCCTGGCCAGTGTGGCTCAGTTGGTTGAGCTTCATCCTGTGCACAGAAAGGTTGCCAGTTCAATTCCCAGTCAGGGCATACAGTATACCAGGGGTCCTCAAACTTTTTAAACAGGGGGCCAGTTCACTGTCCCTCAGACCGTTGGAGGGCCGGACTATAGTTTAAAAAAAAAACTATGAACAAATTCCTATGCACACTGCACATATCTTATTTTGAAGTAAAAAAACAAAACGGGAACAAATACAATATTAGTATTTGCATGTGGCCCGCGGGCCGTAGTTTGAGGACCCCTGCAGTATACCTAGGTTTCGGGTTTGATCCCCAGTCAGGGCATGAACGGAAGACAAGCAGTTGATGTTTCTCCCCCAACCCCTCCTGTCTCTAAACATGTCCTCGGGTGAGAATTTTTTAAAAAAAAATTTTTTTAACTGGCTTAACTAATAAGTAACAGAGTCAGCTCAAATGTCCATCCAATCTGAAGCTCAAACTCTTTTTTTTTTAATATATTTTATTGATTTTTTTACAGAGAGGAAGGGAGAGAGATAGAGAGTTAGAAACATCGATGAGAGAGAATCATCGATCAGCTGCCTCCTGCACATCTCCTACTGGGGATATGCCCGCAACCCAGGTACATGCCCTTGACCGGAATCGAACCTGGGACCTCTCAGTCCGCAGGCCGACGCTCTATCCACTGAGCCAAACCGGTTTCGGCTGAAGCTCAAACTCTTAACCTTATTTATTTATACCTTAAGGTCTGAGTGTCCCCAATTTTAAAATGAAAAGCAGCTTAGACTAGCTCATCTACAAGGGCCTTGCTGACTTAAAAGTCTGCCCCGCTTCCTGTAACTAGCAGCCCTGGTTGTCTGTGCTATGCTAGCCCTTATGAGGTTTGGCCTTTCCTAGAAGCTGGGAACCAGGTTTTGCAACTGAATAATTTAAAATGGAAGTTTTCATATGGCAGAAAAACATGAGTCATGGCAGCAGGAGCTTTACATCTCATGCCTGATTGTAACATAGACCTCGGCAACCAGCAGTCTGAGTAGGGTGATTGCTTCTGATCAGAATGTCCAGAGCCAGCATTCTTTGTGGGGGGGACATGTGCACAGCAATAAGTCAGATCTTCCTTGGCCTTCTCGGTAAATCTGGCCATTGGGACTAGTTTTTAAAATAGTCCCCAGCTGTTAACTTAAAACTGGATTTTTTGCTAGGTCTTTAGGTTTCAAACTACCTTTTGTTGTTGTTAATCCTCACCCGAGGATATTTTCCCATTGATTTTGAGAGAGTGGAAGGTTCGGGGGAGAGATATACATCAATGTTAAAGAGACATATCGATTGGCCGCCTCCCACTCATGCTCCAACCCAGGTACATGCCCTGGACTGGAAATTGAACCCTCAGGCCAATGCTCTAACCATTGGACATGCCAGCCAGGGTTCAAACTTCTCTTTAAATCTTTTGTTGTTCTTGTAAAGTAGTACTCCTTATTAAAAATAACCAGAGGCAAGACCTGGCTGGTTTGGCTCAGTGGAAGGAGCGTAGGCCTGGTGACTGAAGGGTTCCAGGTTCAATTCTGGTCAAGGGCATATTCCCGGGTTGCAGGCTCGATCCCTACTGGGGCGGCGGCGGGTGGAGGGGGAGTGCAGAGGCAGCCAAACAATGATTCTCTCTCATCATTGATATTTCTCTCTCTCTGTCCCTCTCCCTTCCTCTCTGAAATCAATAAAAATATATATTAAAAAAATAATCAGAGGTGATATGTTTAGAAATTGGTACACTTGTGTACTGTTAGTGGGAATATAAATAGATAAGCCTTTTAAAAAAATCTTTTTTTAGTCCGGCTGGGGTGGTTCAGTGGTTGAGAATCTACTATGAACCAGGAAATCATGGTTCCATTCCAGGTCAGGGCACATGCCCAGGTTTCAGGCTCAATCCCCAGCGTGGGGCATGCAGAAGGCAACCGATCAATGACTCTCATCATTGATATTTCTGTTTCTCTCTCCCTCTCCCTTCCTCTCTGAAGTCAATAAAAATATGTATTTTTAAAAGATCATTTGCTAGTATCAGTTAAATTTTTAAACTCTTATGCCCTTGGTCCTGGCCCTTCTGGGAATTTGTTCTTTGGAAATGTTGGCATACGTCCACAAAGGAGTGCACAGGCTGTTTGTTAACAGGAGAATCATGCATCCTTACAGCAGCGTTACGGGGCAGGTGTTGAAAAGACAGTAATGAGAATTAGGAAGGAAGGATGTGGAAAAATAGAAGTCTCCTTGGTGCAGAGTGAGGCAGTTGCTTCCGTTGGAAGACTATCTCATTCATTCACTTGAAAAATATGTTGTATGCTGATCACATGAAACTATGGGCAAGGCTTTGTATACTCTGGAATGTACAGAGTTGGGTCAAATCTGTGTCCTTCCCTCAGAGAGCTTGCATTCAGTGGAATTAAGGCAATTCCAATAGAGTCAAACAATATGATTTTGAGGAGCCCCAATATCTGCTACACATGAGTTGCAGCTCCATTCATTTGTCCCACAACAACAATGCTTTGATCATCTATTATGTATCACCAACATGTCTGCCCGAGAATATTATTCCGTTACAGAATTCCCATTACTGTATTTTCCATCTGATTATATTAAATTGAGAAATTCTAGGTACATATCAAATGATCAATAAAAATTTGTTGAACAAATTCTTCAGCTACTAGAAACTGAGGTTTCCAATCACTCAAAGGATAGTATTCAAAGTCGAAATTAATTCTGAAAGCCTTCTCATCTTTTCTCAAAATCCCATACTCACAGTGTGCTCTCCACTTCCATTCTAAATAGTTCTTTACCACCAGGCTACCTTCCCTCTTCCCTTTCTTTCTTCCATTACATTGCCTCTTGGTTTGTTCTATGATTTAATAAGAACAATATCTGTTATCTAATAGAAATAAATCAATGTATAACTTCCAAAAAAAGGATGAGGATTACCTATATGTGAATATGTCCACAATTTATTATAAAGTGAGAAAAGCAAGTTTCAAAATAATGTGTGCAGCATGAGCCCATTTATAAGGTGGAGGAAACGTGTATCTTTATGACTTAATGAAAACAGCAAAAATTTCAGGGGTGTCTCAGGTGATTCTGGGGGGGGCGGGCGGTTGTTGAGAAAGTAGTGGTGAAAAATAGGGCTTGTACTATTTACTCTCTATACTAGTATAATTACTATATTGTATGAAAATAAATTTAACAATAAATGCATATTACTTTTTAAAAAAATTAAACTGTATCGCATTGTTTAAATTAAAAAGTAAAGCCCAGCTGGTGTGACTCAATGGTTGAGCGTCGACCTATGAACCAGGAGGTCACTAAACATAGTGTTCCATGACTTGCTTTTTTTCTACCTAAGAATTCATTGTGGATATTTTCTCATATTGGTAGGTATAGTTAAAAGTCGACTATTTTTTTTTTAAATATATTTTATTGATTTTTTACAGAGAGGAAGGGAGAGAGATAGAGAGTTAGAAACATCGATGAGAGAGATAAAAGTCGACTATTACTATTACTTCTACTTTCTTCTCCTCCTCCTCCTCCCCTTGCTCTTCACTGAATAGAATATCTTGGTCTGGATATATCGTAATTTATTTAATCAGTTTTCTGTTTGTAAGGCATTGTTTCCAGTCTTTTTTTTTTTATATATAAACAATGCTGCAAGGATATCTATAGGCATATATATACATACGTACACGTGTGCAGTACATCTATAGGATAATTACCTCAGAATGGACTGAAAGGCATGTACATTTTATACTTTTTATGGATATTGCCCAAATCCTGTTGAGAGTACATTCCCATCAACAGTGTACAAGAGTGGCATAGTGTTCTTAAAATGATAATATCTTAGAATTGGAAGCTGTTTTAAAAATCATCTAGTTCGGCCCTAGCCGGTTTGCTCACTGGATAGAGCATCGGCCTGGGGACTGAAGGTGCCCAGGTTCGATTCTGGTCAAGGGCATGTACCTTGGTTGCAGGCACATCCCCAGTAGGGGGTGTGCAGGAGGCAGCTGGTCGATGCTTCTCTCTCATCGATGTTTCTAACTCTATCCCTCTTCCTTCCGCTCTGTAAAAAATCAATAAGATATATATTTTTAAAAAAATCATCTAGTTCGCCCAGCTTGTGTGGTTCAGTGGTTGAGTGTCAACCCATGAACCAGGAGGTCACTGGTTCTATTCCCAGTCAAGGCACATGCCCAGTTGGGAGCGTGTGCAGGAGGCAGCCGATCAGTGTTTCTATCTCTCTATCCCTCTCCCTTCCTCTCCTAAAACCAATAAAAACAATTTTTTTTAAATCATCTAGTGCAACTTTCTACAGTAAGAGTGAATCTCAGGAACATGTTGAACAAAATAAGTCAGAAATAAAAGAATACGTACTGTATGATTCTATTTATGTAAAGTAAAAAACAAGTAAAATTTACCTATGCTGTTAGAAATCAGGACAGCAGTTACCAGGGGCAGGGACTGGAGGCTGAAAGGGGCTTCTGGATGGCTGGGACTATTCTCTATCTTGATCTTGGTGCTATTTACATGAGTGTGTGCCATGTGTGAAAATGCATGCTGTACCTACACTTCTCTATAAACGTACTAGTGTGTGTTGTACTTCAATAAAAATTGGTACTTTTTTTAGCATCTAGTCCCAGTCTTTCATTTTGCAGATAAGACCCCAAGAGTTGAAGGGCTTTCCTCCCCTCCCACCATATGCAGCTGAGGTTTCCTGAGAGCCTTATGCTGGAAATCGGAGTCCTGGCCTGTCTTGCCCAGATTGGACTAGTGATGCTGTTGGCACTCAGAAAGGCTGTGAATGTGTGACAGTGTCTCTCACCTTGAGGCCCTTGAAGGATAACGCTGTGTCTGGAAGCCAGCTGATGTGTCAATGGGGTTTCGGGGTTCTGGCTCTGTGTTTGGGGAAATCCCAGCACCAGCCCTCACACCCAGTCAGTAGACAGGCCTGAGAAGCTTTCCTGCTGAGGAAGAGTCCAGCTCTCTGTTGTTTGAGCCTCCTCGTTCATGATTTCTTTTCCTCGAGCTTTCTTCTCACTGCATCCTAATCTCTACTCTCTGCTGCTTCTTCCTAGTCATTTTCAAGCCAGTCCCGTTTCAGATAATTGTATCTTTTACAGTAAAATTGTTTGCTCAGAATAAAAAGGAAACATGCCTGTTTTTGTCTTTCCGGGCCGCTCTGGGAAGGTAGGGGAATGGGGATGCCAAGGAGTTGTTTGCCTGGCGGAGTTACTCCACGTGGGACATTTCCAGCAGCCAGGATTCCCTTATTTTGCTGTGAAGGTTCTTTCTGGAAACTGTGTGTGAGTCAAAGCATAGTTGGATGTTTGAACATTTCCTCTGGTCAGAAATTGTCGACTTTGCCCAGATGGGTGTGGCTCAGTGGCTGAGTGTAGACCTATAAACCAGGAGGAGGTCACTGGCTGACTCCTGGTCAGGGTACCTGCCGGGGTTGTGGATTCGATTCCCAGTAGGGGGCGTGCAGGAGGCAATTGATCAATGATTCTCTCTCATAGTTTATGTTTCTATCTCTCCTTCTCCCTCTCTGAAATCAATAAAAATATATATTTTTTAAATGTCACCTTTGACTAGGGATTGAGATGTATTCTGTTCACTTGCTGGCATGCACACACTATCGACCTTGCTAGTGCTAATAGCATATTTGTGTGGGATGCTCTGTTTTATCCTGACTTAGAAATAACGGCTAAGTTACAGAAGCCAGCCCTCTTAATATAAGACAACCTCTCATTTGTTCCATGTCTTGACAACACCATGAGATTTGTGTAAACTTCAGGTGAGTGTGCAGAGGCCTCCTCTTAAAGCTTACACATCCTCAACACGTGGAGGAAATCTTAAAGAAAGTACCAGTCTGCTCTAAGGGGACACTGGTAAATATAGCACTGTGGGGAGACGTTCAAGATAAGAAATTGAAAAAACACCAAATTGGTAAGTCCGTATTTTGAACCAGATTTGGGCCTTCTCTATGTGGGCACTCTCTAACTAAAAAATTCCTGCAGCCCGTCTCATCACTTCCTTCCCTTTTGTGTCCCTTCACCCGCTGCCTTCCTCTTCCACTCTGGTTTCAGCAGATCCAGCTGGGTCTTTGATGACAGATGGATTTGTGACTGACTGACCATCTTCATACTTGAATTGACCTCGCCTTCCCTCCTCAGGTTTCTGTGTCAGTTACGGTCTGTGTACTCTGCTTAGCCGTCACTGTGTTCTACCTTGTGGCTTACCTTTTATTATGTTTTAAGTATGATTTCACTCTTCACATGTTCACCTTACTGTCTCCCTAAGTGATCACCTCCTGAAAGGATATGACAGTGCTGTTAAGTTTTGTATCCCCACTGTACATGGGATTTAGTATAGTGTCACGCAGGTTATATGCTTTTAGTAATGATTTATTGCTGTGACACTCTTACCCCAGTGCCACCAGATGTCCTACCATATCATCAGAGTGAGATTGTTATAAATTGAATTTTTAATTTCTAGTTTGTTTTGTGAACTTGAACAGGTGACATCTTTCTTTGTCTTCCTTTACACCAGTGATTTCCAACCTTTTTCATCTCATGGCACACATACACTAATTACTAGATTTCTGTGGCACACGAAGGAATATATTTTTTGGTCAGATTGGCAAAAAATAGGTATAATTTTGATTCATTTATATCGGATAGCTATTGTTGTCTTGGTTGTTGTAATTTTCTTACTTGACAATCTAAGGCAGTGGTTCTCAACCTTCCTAATGCCGCGACCCTTTAATACAGTTCCTCATGTTGTGGTAACCCCCAACCATAAAATTATTTTCGTTGCTATTTCATAACTGTAATTTTGCTACTGTTATGAATCATAATGTAAATATCTGATATGCAGGATGTATTTTCATTGTTACACATTGAACATAATTAAAGCATAGTGATTAATCACAAAAACAATATGTAATTATATATGTGTTTTCCGATGGTCTTAGGCGACCCTTGTGAAAGGGTCGTTCAACCCCAAAGGGGTCGCACTGCACAGGTTGAGAACTGTTTATATAAGGGGCAAGGGGTCCGTTCCCTTGACTAACTAGTCAGGTATTGACTATTTTATTTATTTATTTTTTTAAATAAATCTTTATTGTTCAGATTGTTACAGTTGTTCCTCTTTTTTTCCCCCCATAACTCCCCTCCACCCAGTTCCCACCCCACCCTCTGCCCTTACCCGCCCCCACTGTCCTCATCCTTAGGTGTATGATTTTTGTCCACTCTCTTCCCCCCACACACACACCTCTTTCCCCCCAAGAATAGTCAGTCCACTCCCTTTCTATGCCCGATTCTATTATATTCACCAGTTTACTCTGTTCATCAGATTTTTTATTCACTTGATTTTTAGATTCACTTGTTGATAGATATGTAATTGTTGTACATAATTTTTATCTTTACCTTTTTTCTTCTTCCTCCTCTTCTTAAAGAATACCTTTCAGCATTTCATATAATACTGGTTTGGTGGTGATGAACTCCTTTAGCTTTTTCTTATCTGTGAAGCTCTTTATCTGACCTTCAATTCTGAATGATAGCTTTGCTGGATAAAGTAATCTTGGTTGTAGGTTCTTGCTATTCATCACTTTGAATATTTCTTGCCACCCCCTTCTGGCCTGCATAGTTTCTGTTGAGAAATCAGCTGACAATCCTATGGGTACTCCCTTGTAGGTAACTGACTTTTTTTCTCTTGCTGCTTTTAAGATTTTCTCTTTGTCTTTTGCCCTTAGCATTTTAATTATGATGTGTCTTGGTGTGGTCCTCTTTGGATTCCTTTTGTTTGGGGTTCTCTACACTTCCTGGGCTTGTAAGTCTATTTCTTTCACCAGGTAGGGGAAGTTTTCTGTCATTATTTCTTCAAATAGGTTTTCAATACCTTGCTCTCTCTCTTCTGGCACCCCTATAATTCGGATGTTGGTGTGCTTGAAGCTGTCCCAGAGGCTCCTTACACTATCTTCTTATTTTTGGATTCTTTTTTCTTTTTGCTTTTCCGGTTGGGTATTTTTTGCTTCTTCATATTTCAAATCTTTGACTTGATTCTGGGACCCTCTTGTCTGCTGTTGGATCTCTGTATATTATTCTTTATTTCAGTCAGTGTGTGCTTAATTTCTAGTTGGTCCTTTTTCATATCCTCGAGGGTCTCACTAAATTTATCAGCGGTTTCTAGAAAATTCTTGAAAAACCTTATAACCGTGGTTTTGAACTCTATATCCAGTAGTTTGCTTTCCTCATTTCTGTCATTTGTGATCTGTTTCTTTGTCTCCGCATTTTGGCTGCTTCCCTGTGTTGATAGAGTGGCTTTGTGTGCTAGGTGTCCTAGAGGGCCCAGTGGCTCAGCCTCCCCAATTACTTGGGGTGGACACTCTTGGTGCACCCCTTTGTGGGCTGTGTGCACATTCTTGTTGTAGTTAAGCCTTGATTGTTGTTGGTATCACGGGGAGGAATTGACCTCCAGGCCAATTGTCTGTGAGAATCAGCTGTGTCTACAGTGGGAGAACTTCTGTGCTGAAGACACCCTTCTGGGGCAAAACTTGCTTCAATGGGGCTTTGGTGCTCACTGAGTCTGCCCCCTGAGTGTGTCCCTTATGGATCTGAGGAGTTGTAATCTGGATGGTCCCACTCTGACCACTAGGTACACGGGCTCTTGGATCTCTAAGGAGGTGCTAATTTAGCCACTGCCTGAAGGCTACCCAGCAGGAGCTATGGAGAGATCTGCAGATTCCTCTTCCTTGTTTGGGGTTTGGAGGTGCTCAGATGAGGCCCAGTTGTGAAGCATTGCAAGCTGCTGTGGAGCCTTGAGCCTTCTTTTGGATGTTCTGGGTTTCTCTGACCCAGCTGCAGTTTGTTAGGTAATTTTAGATCTCAAAGGGCCAGCCCATTCATATGCGAAAGCCTCTGCTCACAGCTTGGGTGGGGTGGGGTCTCAGGGAATCAACAGGGCAGAGCAAACAGCTATGGCTGGTCCTCAGTCCTGCCCTAAGAGGCCCTGAGTCTCAGTGTCCCGGTAATCACTGCAAGCACCTCTGAGAGAAAGCTTCCCTCGAGTTCCACCTGCTGCCAGACAGTCCAGTTTCTCCCCGTATGAGCCTGGGTCCCCAGAGACTCGCCCGGAACTGGAATTCAGAGCAGTCGGGATCTGTGTCTCCCTCCCGATTGAAAAAGACAACCGCATCCTCAGTTGCCAGCCCTCTCTGCGTGCGCCTCCGCACCTCTGCACTTTACTTCCGCACCTCCTGAGTCTCAGTGTGCTTTTCTCTTTCTTTCTAATTGTAGAATTTCCACTCAGCCAGCCTTCCTGTGGTTCTGGGTGATGTCTGTTTTGTCTTTTAGTTGTAGTTTTGAAGTGGTTGTGCGAGGCAGCAATTTCAGGTGTTTGCCTATGCCGCCATCTTGGTTTCTCTCCCAGGTATTGACTATTTTAAAAATTCTTACAGCACACCTGTTGAAAATCACTGCTTTACACTGTAAGTCACTCACCTGCATTGAAAAACTGTAACAGAATAACTTTCAAGTTCCAACTGACTCAGCTGACCCTCTGAATTTGGGATAGCATTTGCTTCACAGGGCAGTTTCAGTGCAGCAGAGGGGTTGACATGGCTTGTTAGAGCTCAGTGGAAGATTTTACCTGGGTTTATGGTCAGTATGTGAATTCTTTGAGAAGAATAGGCATAAGCCAACATGGACCCAGGGTGAGACTAAACGTCTCAAAAACTTGCAGAAATGAACAGTCCTGATAAGTCTTTGGTAACCTGTGCAGTATACACAGCATGGCTCCAAGTGATGGGAGGAGGGACAAGGCCTCAGAAAACCTTCAAACCCCACCGTTTTGTTTCCTCTTTATATTTGTATTCAGTTATCATAATACCACTTTTGATATTCTCTCCCTATACTTTGTGACAATTACTTTATCAGCTACTAAATCCTAAAAATTGGGTCTTTTCTAATTTTTTGTTTTACAGATTTCACTTTTTTGTTTTTATACCAAAATCATGTTTCTTAAATTCTTAGAGCTAGTAGAATTCATCTTTTTCAAGTCTACTTTCCATCCCCCTAATTGTTCTCTTTACGAGAATATTCTATAGCTTCACAATGCTTGGATTTTACTATCTTAAAAGAGTAATTAATGTGCCAGTTTTCTTAGGTTCTAGAGGTTCATAATGAATAGGGCAGTTCATATTGGCCTAGAGGGGCACTCAGCCTAGTGAGGATTATAGTCAAGAGTAATTGGTTGGAACCTTCCTCTTTCTGTAGCCCCAGGGCCCAGCTTCATTTATACACCCAGCAGCCCCAAGGTCCACTGGGCAATCTTCCAGCCTCCCCCTTTTTTTTTCTTTCTTGTAAAATATATATGTGATCATTTTAAAATTTTATTTTGTTTAGTGATTTTAACCACTCCATTAAGATTTTTATTTGGTTTTTGTTTAAAGTGCAGTTGAGCCGAAACCGGTTTGGCTCAGTGGATAGAGTGTCGGTCTGTGGACTGAGAGGTCCCAGGTTCGATTCCGGTCAAGGGCATGTACCTGGGTTGCGGGCACATCCCCAGTAGGAGATGTGCAGGAGGCAGCTGATTGATGTTTCTCTCTCATCGATGTTTCTAACTGTCTATCTCTCTCCCTTCCTCTCTGTAAAAAATCAACAAAATATTTTTTAAAAAAATAAAATAAAATAAAGTGCAGTTGAGCCCTAACTGGTTTGGCTCAGTGGATATAGAGCTTCAGCCTGTGGACTGAAGTGTCTCAGGTTCGATTCCAGTCAAAGGCATGTGTGTTGCTCGCACATCCCCAATAGGGGGTGTGCAGGAGGCAGCTGATTGATCTTTCTCTCATCGATGTTTCTAAGTCTGTATCCCTCTCCTCTTCCTTCCTTTCTGTAAAAAATCAATAAAATGTTTTTTTTAAAATAATTATAAAATGCAGTTGAACATCTTTGTAATGTATCAATTGAATGTTTTAATTCAAGATCATGATTACTTTTCTCATATTTAGTCATTCATGGGAGGGAGAGCGTGTAATAAATTAGTTGGCCAGTCTATAAATATTTCTGGGCTTGTTACAAGTACAAGGTGTTTTCAGTGCTGAGGAGATCCTGAGGAAGCCTGAGCCCAGGTCCCATGAGAGAGATGGCCACGTGGAGAGAAAATGAACAATTAGTAAGTAGTTCATAGCTGTGAGCTTGCCCAGTGTCTACAAGGCCAAGGCATTAGGTGGAAGTCTGGGAAGGAAGGAAATCCCTTGAGTTGACTTTGTACGGGCTGGGGCTGGGGGCTGGGGCTGGAAGGTAAGTTGGATTCTGTACAGGATGCGCAAGAATCTTCTAGGTAGGGGAAGCGGACTGAACAAGAGCAGGTGTGGAGGTGAGAGGCACTGTTGAGCACATGGCTGTATTGCCCTAGAATCCTTTGGATATCAGGATCCAGCATTTGGACTTGGCCAGGGGGTTTCAGACCCTCTCATGGATCCCTAGATTCTAAGTAAGTGCTTCTGCATGGGACAGGGAAGGCAGGCCCCAGGACTCTGGGTCTTCTCCCTTAAGGTTCAGTTTATGATTTCATTTGGAAAAAGGATATCACTCCTGAGAATGCTGGCCAGCCCTTGCTATCTTCAGTAGAAAGGTGGGGTCTGAAGGTCTTGTCCCTCCTCCCATCAAGCTAGCTAATAAGTCCTGTTGTTTTTACTACCTAAATGCGTCTTGAATCTGGCCCCTACCATTGTACTTAGTCTCTCCCTCTTCCTGTTTACGGTCATAGCCTCTTGGTAATTGGTCTTTCTGCTTCTGGTCTCATGTCCTTTCCGTCCCTTATTCACACTGCTGCAAATACCTTTCTAAAATAAATGAGATCACATCACCTTCCCTGGTTTAAAATTCTTCCGCTGCTCTCCATCACCTCCAGGAAGAAGTTTAATGCTGTTGCCAGCCCATTGTCTAGCCTCACTCCTCACCATTTCCTTCACCCAGGATGATAAACTTCAGCCACACAGATCAGAACTACGTATAGTACCTTGAGCTTTCATAATATTGCTCACCCACAGTGTCTTTACTTGCTGTTCCATTTCAGGAGTCCTTCTCTGACCTACCCTCTGAGCAAGCCCCCTCCCCCCACTACCCAACTCCAAAATCCCTCCCTTTCCTTCCCCGCCCCCCCCCGCCCCCCAACTCTGTAGTTCCCTGTGCAGTCCTCTGTGAACACTGGACTCTGATTATCTTCCTTCCTCAATGGAGCCTAAGTTCCTTGAAGGAAGGGACTGAGTCTTCATCATTGTATCCTCCAAACGAAGGACACAGGGCTCTGATAAATGACTGTGAATGACTAAATGGTATAGAGACATTCAAAAGACCTCATCCCTCAAAAGTTCCATTCAGTGGAAACAGAAAAGAAGTAAAAAGATGCATATAATAATAAGGTCTGGAGCAGGATTGCAACATCTGAGTGGGAACAAATTTCCCTGTGTTCTTAGTGTGAGGGGGTACAGGGTGTCTTGCTAACAGTTCAGGGAATGTGTGTGAAACCTTTGAGGACAGATATTTAAATAGAGGCTGGAAGGGGGGGAGCTGCGAGTCAGCAGAGCAGAGGGAGTGAACCAGGATGTCAGGGCTAAGGGGAGACTTGGTGTCCCGAGGGTGAGTTGGCCACAGAGTGTCATATGCGTCTTTCCCAAGTTTGGGGAGGTGTTTGTCAATCACTTTAGGATTTAGGGTTCAACATAATATGGAGAGGCAGCATTATTCATAATAGGCAAAGGGTGGTAACAACCCAAATGACCAACTGATGATGGCCTATCCATACCATGCCGTCTGTCCATACAATGCAATATTATTCATCTGAAAAAAGGAACAAAGAACCTCAACCGTCGGCGTCCATGTTCATGGGTTCTGCATCCTCAGATTCAACCAACCGCAGAACAAAAAAAAACGTTACCTTGTTGCTGACATGTACTGTGTAATTAGGCCTATGACGGTACGTCTACTGAACATGTACAGGCTTTTTCCTTGTCATTCTTCCCTAAACAATACAGTATAACAACTATTTACATTGTACTAGGTATTATAAGTAATCTAGAGATGATGTAAAGTATATGGGAGGATGTGTATTGGTTATATGAAAGTACTACACCATCTTCCATAATAATGAAAGGGTAATATGCTAATTAGACCAGACGTCCTTCCAGATGAAGCCTGGGCCAGCGGGAAGCCACCCGGGTCCAGGTGCCTGCCAGCGGCCGGAGAAGGAAAGCCGGTGCCGGCAGCTGGGGAAGGAAGGCCTACTCTTGCATGAATTTTCGTGCATTGGGCCTCTAGTTTTATATAAGGAACTTGAGCATCCATGGAGTTTGGTATCTGGGGGTTTCCTGGCACCAATCCCAGTAGATACCAAGGGACAACTGTGCATGCTACAATGTGGAAGATTCTTGAAAACATGCTAAGTTGAAAGACACCAGTCACATAAGATTACATATTGTAAGGATTCCATTTATACAAAATGTCCAAAATAGCCAAATCCATAAAGACAGAAAGTAGAGTAGAGGCTTTGAGGCAGGAGGAATTTGGAGTGGTTTCTAATGGTTACAGAATTTCTTTTCAGGTTGATGAAGATGTAATATTTACAGGATTCTGTAAGTTTACTTTAAAAACTACTGAATTGTATGCTTTCAGTGGGTGAATTGTATGGCATCAATAAAGCTGTCTGATGATGATAATAGTAATTGGCGGATAGATAAATAGATGTTCTTACTCCAGGTTTGGTACTTAAAATTTTTCAGTACACACCAGCCTGTATTAATTCAGGGGGAGATGCTTAGAGAAGAAACCTACTCTGACAAAGATTCCTCCTTGTCTGGTGATTTCACTTTTCTCGCAGGCACCCTGGGACTGCTTGAGGCTTTGAGGTGCTTGTTCAGCCATCGGGAGCAAGCAGGGGCTGGGTGGGGACAGCGTTTTTTGAGTTTCAGTTTCTCAAAGTGAACATACGTCTGGGCCAAGCTGAGCACAATGGGCAGAGGATTAGAGAACTCTCTTCCTTCGAGGGTCTGAAGCCATCCTGTCCTAAATAACTGCTGAATGAATTGTTGTTGGTGGGGTGTAACTGGTCTCAGAGAAGCAGTAATTTTCTCTCCTGGTGAACTGAAAGAGATCCACTCACCCCTTGTTAGACCTCTCTGCTACAAGTGTTCCTGGGTTAGATTCGCTTCTAGGTTTATCTCTACCTGTATTTCTTTGTCCTCTCTCTCCCTGAGTACCTCTTCCCTCCCATCTGCCCAAGGCAAAGTAAGGTGTGGCCACCAGAATAATCCTGGGTTCTCTCCTGGCACACAACCCTGTGGGAATGTCGCCACTCGGCATTGTCTTTGCCGCTTTGCTTCTGTTTCCTGCTACACTGTAAGGAACTCGAGGGCAGGGGCTGGCTCTTCTTTGCCATCAACTGGCATAGCAACTGACCAGAGTAGGCACTCAGGTATTTTTTGAAGGTGTAGGTGATTTATTCTTCCTCTGGACTAAATCATCTGAGGGCAGATAAGGAAGTACAGTCACAAGATACAAGATGATAATTTAGAGATCCCTTGTTGGCTAGAATCTGCCTCCACTTTGGCTTTTCTTTCTCCTTGCCCAGGCTCTTAGATTACAGACAAGGCTTGTTTCACCTTTGAGAGCTGCAGTGTCCCCGCAGGAGGGCTGTCTTTGGAGTTGACTTGAAGAGTTGGCTCAGTGGTTGAGTGTCAACATACAAACCAAGAGGTTGCGGGCTCCATCCCCAGTGTGGAGAATGCAGGAGGCAGCCAGTCAGTGATTCTCTCTCATCTCTGATGTTTCTATCTCTCCCTCTCCCTTCCTCTTTGGAATCAATAAAAATATATTTTTAAAAAGAGTTGTTTGAGGTGCCTGGTTAGAGTAACTTGGAGAAAAGCAGATTCTCAGACCCTGGGAGTCTCTGATTTGAAGGGTTGTGCAAGCAGGTAGACTCACTTAGGATTGCTTAATCTAGAGTCCGTGGGTGGGCTTTGGAGGTCTCTGAACCCCTGAAGATTAGTGCAGAGACTTTGTGTATGTGTGTGCACCCATACTCTGTAGAGAGAGCAAAGTGTACAGCCTTTGTGAGGTTGTCAGAGTGAGGGGTGTCTTTTCCTCCTAAAGACTGCTGTGCAGCCCATTGTTTATGGAATAAACCAGTGATTCAGAGCAAGGATGGCGGCACACCCTTGTCCTCAAGGAGTTTATGATCCAATAAAGGTAAAATGATTTGGCTCTAAACCACTTAGAGCAGTGGTTCTCAACCTTGGCTGCACAGTAGAATCACCTGGGAATCTTTTTAAAATCCTGGTTTCTAGGCCTCATCCTCCAGAAATTCTGTTTCTTTGTTACTAATGTTGTGGCCTCACCCCATAACAAAGAAACAGAATTTCCGGAGTATGGGGCCCAGAAATCAGGATTTTAAAAAGATTCCCAGGTGATTCTAATGGGCAGCCAAGGTTGAGAACCACTGATTAGAGCAGGGGTCCTCAAACTACGGCCCGTGGGCCACATGCAAATACAAATATTGTATTTGTTCCCGTTTTGTTTTTTTACTTCAAAATAAGATATGTGCAGTGTGCACAGGAATTTGTTCATAGTTTTTTTTTTAACTATAGTCCGGCCCTCCAACCGTCTGAGGGACAGTGAACTGGCCCCCTGTTTAAAAAGTTTGAGGACCCCTGGATTAGAGCTTGCAAAAGAGAGATTGGTGAAGGCTGGGAGGAAGAGTTGTTGGAACTTAAAGGATGAATAAGATTGAAGTGACTGAGCCTACATCAAATAATTTGCTCTTCCCAGCAATCCAGTCAGGAGACCTCATAGCTTCAGGGCGGTTCTGTGCGCCCAGTAGCCCAGTGTGGTTATAGTCCACCTGCAGCTTTACTGGGTGCCCATCCCGTCCCCTTGGGTCCTTTCCAAGGTGCAGAGTCACGGATCACGGATACTAACGACAGACAGCAGTAACAGCAGCTGATAAACCTGTTCAATGTGGTGATGTTAGCTCCTGGCTTTATTGCCATTGTCTCCCCTCCGTATTATAGATTGAAAAGAGACAGCCTCTGGGAGTGCCAGCGTTTAATGGCTCCCTCCGTGCTCTCCCTCCTACAGAGAGATGGCCGAGCACACGTCTGTCTCCCTTGTGTTTTCACAGTGACCGCAAGAAGCAGGCGCCCCGCATCAGGGAACGCTTGGATGGGAGGTGTGCAGTTCTTCAGAACACACCAGCCCAGTCTTCCTTGGAACTGCCCTCCCAAAACCCCACCAAACTAGCAAATGGAAAATGGCTGCAAAGTGTTTGGAATTAGTAATATGCATATATTTCTCAGCTTCATAACTAACTGAGAGCAAATTATAATGTTGCCCTGATTGGAGACAGCAGGACAAAAGGCCAAACTATTACTCAAGCTGATTTCCTACAGCTGTCAGTGAACTCCCAGATTGCTTCATCTCATTGGCAAGGCTCTTTATTAGCCTAGAGCGCAGCACAGAGCCTCTCCCAGGGCCAGAGCCGCATCTGCGGGCAGCGTGGCAGGTGTGACCCTGGGCAGGTTCTTCATCTCTGAGTCTCGGTTCCCTTGACTGTAAGAGGAAGATGCAAATAGCTCTTGCAGGGCAGTTGTGTGTGTTAAGGGAGACCATGTGTACTGAGTGTCAATCAGGGGCTCACGTTGCTCCTGTGCTCAGTGTTTCCACGAATCTCGTTTCATCCGCATAGCAGTGCTCTGAGATGGGTGTAACTTCCCGTTTCTGACGAAGAAAGGGGTTCCCAAAGATGAAGATAGGAGCTAGCACTTTCACCCAGAGCCATTACCATCTCGGCCATATTGCCTCCTTTCACTGAGGTCATTTGAAGCCCAAAGAAGACAGACCAAGTGGGGCCCTGGCAACTCATGAAGCAGTGGAGCGAGGCCAGCTAATATCGGACTGTAGCCTTCTCTCTCTCTAACTGCAGGGGAGGGTTCGGTTTTTCCTTTTGACACCCGATATCGGGGGTCTTTTCCAACCCTGCTTCTGCTCTGGCACCAACCAGGTGTCTTACGACTCAGTGCTGACACTACCCAAGGTTATCACAAGGCTCAGTCCCACAAGACAGCCCTCGCCTTAGACACCAGTTGCAGGTATTGGGTTCCCAGGTTACCCACACTTCTGTCTGACTTGGCCACAAAGTCGGGGGTTCATGTTGTGAAATCTTTCCTGCACGAAATCAAGAACCCACACACTAAAAAAAGAAAGAAGAAGTTTACTAAGTTCCTTCCCATGCGGTGAGCAGCTGCCCTAAATAAAAGCCTCCATATTTTCATCCACAGTCATCGTAGGCACTTTCCAGAGCTGCTGTGGGGATTTGGTGCGATTGGAGCTGCTGGATCCAGTCAGTTATTTCCCTGCAGTCAGCCTCGATCTCTGTAATTCTTCCTTTCAGAGAAGGCAGCTAATTTCAGGATAGATACTCCCATCTATCACTGTAACAGTTTAATAGGTGCAGTTACAGCTTGAATACAGCAACAGGCTTTATGTAATTGCCATATTTATAATGCTTTGAATTGATGACAAAGTACTAAAATATGAGGTGTGTGGTTTCATTTGCTGTGATTTTTATGGGGGTTCTATGTTACTTAATCTCTCCCTCCCCTATAATTCCAGGTTTGTTAGTGAGTTGCTTTCCCATTATCCAAATACTTTTAAAACAAAGCTTTCTTTACTGTTTTTGACTACCTCCCACGTGCCCATTTCTCACCACCCTCCCGTTCTCTGCTTGTTTGTACAATAAACACAAGTCACTTGCCTTCCAGAAATGCCCCCGTGCCATCAGAGTGGGCGGGCAGCTCCACTTGTGCCTCTCGCGGATAAGCGGAGTTCATGGAGCTTGTGTCTCGGCACTGCTAGCGGATTTCCTCAGGACCCGGTGCCCTGATCGGAACAGCATGGCCTGGCAAGCTGCCTGGAGAGCCCAGCAGCCAAAGAGAAGAAGAGCTTCTTCCACAGAGGAATCCTGCCCTCCAGCCAAGACAGAAATAGTCTGGGGGCAGCCCAAATCCCTGAGACAGTTCCGACAGGCCTCCTGCCTGGCTGTTCCACATGCACTTTCCCTCGGCAGCAGTGAGCTCAGTGAGACAGGCTGCTCGCCCTTGGCCGGCTGAGGACAGAGGAGACTGTGGCCGCGCCACACGCAGGGCAGCAGGCTGTCCGCGAAGAGTGGCCAGGGAACAGTAGTACCCATGGTCCGCTGCCGGTTCTTCCTGGGTCTTCATGGAGTTGGCCTGACTGTGCCATTGAATTGTTGCCTGGGAGAGCTCCTTTGGCCTGATCTCCTTCTTCCCTCGTGTGTGGGAGAGGCGGGGTGCAGATCTCCACCAAAGCCAAACCATGCCCCTGCCCTATGGGGAGTAAACAGCCCGATGGGGAGAGCACACAGCAGAGGACTGACCCTGGTGAATTATGACGCCCCTGTGACTTCACTAGGGAGTAGCTGACTCTTAACCAGTCCCTAAAGCAGGGGTGGGGAACCTTTTTCTGCCAGGCGCCAGTTGGATATTTATAACATCATTTGTGGGCCATACAAAATTATCAGCTTAAAATTAGCCTGTTATATTTGGTCAAACATTTAATTAACTCACCCCTTATGCCTTGGCAGAGCCAGACTAAATGATTTCGGTGCCTCATATGGCCCGCGGGCTGGGTGTTCCCCGTCCCTGCCCTAAAGGAAGGTGAGAAGGGAGGTGGTGCACTTACTGATCTAGTTTCCCCTGTGAGGGCCTGGCCCTGAAGACCTACCCGCATGCCTTGAGGCACTAGGCTAGTTGAGGACAAACTCCTTCAGTCCACTCCCTCCCTCTCTTCAACCAGAGAAACTGCACTTTTATTTTCAGGCATAAGTCCCTCCTTCCCTCCTTTGCATTGATAGTTACTGAATGGCTTCTCCAGGAATGAGTTACTGTGCCAAGTCCAGGTACATAGCGGGGCCGTGGGAAACCACTGCCTGCTCTCAGGCCTGCTGGGGTCCAGCGTTCAGCAGATTAGCACACAGCCGAATGGTGATTTTCAGATTTTGCCCAGTGCTGTATAGGACAGGAATGGAGGTGGGGGCGGGTGGTGATAAACACAGGCTCTGGAGTCAGGCTGCTTGGGTTTGGATACCAGCCCTGCCTTTGGCTTGCCGTGTGGCTCGGTTTTCTTCCGTTGTAAAATGGGAATAACATACTGGTGGTATACAACTACCACCAGTGTGAGATAAGGCAGGTGGAATGCTTATCGCTATGCCTACCCATAGTACAGCGGTTCTCAACCTGTGGGTCGCGACCCCTTTGGGGGTCGAGCGACCCTTTCACAGGGGTCGCCTAAGACCATCGGAAAACACATATATAATGACATATTGTTTTTGTGATTCATCACTATGCTTTCATTATGTTCAATTTGTAACAATGAAATTGGGGGTCACCACAACATGAGGAACTGTATTAAAGGGTCGCGGCATTAGGAAGGTTGAGAACCACTGCCATAGTATAAGCACTGCATAAATCTACGCAGTTATTGTTATAACAGAGTTTATTTAGATCAGGGGTCAAGGGAGACCACTTTGAAGGAGCAGTGTCTAGCCAGCCAAAAAATGGAGGTAAAAGTAGAAGGAACAACCTGTAGGAAGACCCTGAGACAGGAAGGGGTCAGTGCTTTGAGTCCCCTGAAAGGCCAGACCATGTGTGGAGAAGTGGGTATTTTATCCTAGAGTGGGAGAATTATAGGCCAGTGGGGACCACAATCAGCTTTTCTGCCAGAGGATTAGAGGTTTCTAACCGATAAAAAATGCTCTTTCTTAGTGAGGGGAGAGAGAGACCAGCAAAGGAAGGACACTGGCTGTCCTTGGTGACGACATTGTTCCTTTCGTGGTTTTTTGGATGTCAGGAACTGAAAGAAGTTAACCTTTGCCCTCATTAATGCTTGGGAGGGATCTTCCCTGACCTCAAGGAGCTTCTGTCTAAGCTTTTTAACTTGCGGAAGAGAAGTTGGCATTGTATGCATGGAGATGGTGGTGATGGTGGCGACATACTATACCTGTGTGCTAGTTAGGACTGTTTCTTTGTTGGTAGTTCTTTGTGTAGCCGATGAGACCCCTCACTGTAGTGTCACCAGCTCCACCTCCAGAGTCACACTGCCATTCCTGGGCTTGCACGCGGGAAGTCATACTCAGAGCCCAAAAGACGCTGGCCCTCTTGACAGGAGGCCCCCAGCTGCTCGTGGCTTTGAACATTTGTGCTGCTTTGCGGAGTGCAGCCTGCTCACCTCGATTATGGGTCACACTCCTCTAGTCTCCATCCTGGGCTGCCCGGAACAGGCAGCATCAACTCTGGGCTGCTGGTGTGAAGTTCACTTGGTCATTGTGGTCTCTTAAACACATCTATTGGGCTGTGCATTTTCTTGAAAGTCGGGGGAAAAATAGAGCCCCTTGTTAGGCTCGGCAGGGTCCAGAAGCCCGCTTTCACAGTTAATGACAGTAAGTACATGGGGAGCTTATAAAGGATCAGCCAGATGCTAGAGCCATATGATGCCCCAGACCTGGTGTGATATTTTCATCTCTTCCCCCCAGGTCTCTCTCCCTTCCTCCCCAGCCTGGAGATTGATGACACGGCTGTGTGTACACACAATGGCGTTGGAAATTTACAAAGCCGCAGTGCCTAGTTGTGGGGCTAACACCCGGTCAAGCAGTCATAATAGAGTGTTAGTGGCATTCTGTCGTGGGGAGAGAGGAGGCCTGGCATCGCCAGAAACAGATCTTGATTGACGAGGGAATTACCGAGGAAAGACAGCGAACAAAGGGGCACTGGAGGGGGCAGAGTGACCCTAGTGTTCAAGGAATAGAAGAGCCAGAAAATCATTCTGAGCACATCCAAAACAGGAAGGCAACAGGGAGATCTGGTGGGGACTCTGTAATGTTATCAATAGTAGAACTTTATTGTAGGAATAAAGCCAGGACACTTTCCATTGGCTGCTTTCTATGTGGAGAGGAGGCCGCATTTTTCCTCCGGCTCTTCCTACTCAATCCTCCAATTGACAGATGAGAACACTGAACTGGGTGTGAATGAAGACATGAATGCATATGAGTAAACAAGGGAGGAATGGAAAATTCTTATAACCTATAATGAATCTGGCATTTATGGGATGTGCCCTACATACAGTATTTAAGGGAAAAGGGTACAGGGAATTAACATTGAGGTGGTAGTATAATGTTTAAATGCACGATCATTCAGGCAGAGACTTGAGTGAGCCGGTTTAAATCCTGCCCCCACTACTTACCAGCTCTGTGGCCTTGAGTAAACAGCTTAGCCTCTCAGAGCTCCATTGCTGTCTGTAAAAAGGGAATAAAGCTCAGCTGGCATGGCTCAGGCTGAGCATCGACCTGTGAACCAGGAGGTCACAGTTCGAGTCCCAGTCAGGGCACATGCCCAGGTTCAGGTTGTGGGCTCAATCCCCAGTGTGGGGCGTGCAGGAGGCAGCTGATCAGTGATTCTCTCTCATCATTGATGTTTCTATTTCTCTCTCTCTCTCTCCCTCTCCTCTCCTCTCTGAAATCATTAAAAGTATGTATTTTTTAAAAGGGAATAAAAATATTAATATCTACCTCAAGGAATTATTGGGTGGATTCACTGTGATAATTCTAGTGAAGAGCTTAGAAAAGTGCCTGGCCTTTTTAAATTATTATTATTTCAGTGTTCGGCCTTTTATATTACTCCCTTCCCTATGCGTAATCTCCGTATTCACATCGCAACAGTCATTCATTAACCAGCTGATGTTTGATGAGGAGCCCAGGCTCTGAGAGGTGGAGTGGTTTGTCCCCAGTCACTCAGCCACCATAAGACAGGACCAAATCAGAACTGAAGTCACGTGGGTGTCGAAGCCCATGCATTGTTTAAATATTTTTCTGTAGACTGGCCTGTTTTGGCTGAGCCCTAGGCATAGGCCATGCCTACAGGCAGGTGTTGCTCTTGAAGCTTGTTAAGAGTTTGGAGAAAAGAAAAGGAAATGGCAGGCGTTGTGCTGTAGGCTTTGCTTAGGTTATCTCATTCATTCCTGCACCAGTCTAAGAAAGCAGGTGTTAATCCATTGTCTAGTGACTCTAGTCAGATGAGCGGAAGTTGGGGTCAAGATTCGAACCCATGTCTCCCTGACAGCAAAATTCCTCCACTTGCTAACTTCCTTTCCACTTAGGTCATTAGCATAATATTTACTCCCTCAGCCCTTTGCTAAGGTCTCCTAAATGCACACCAGCAGGTATGAAATGGGCACTCTTCTCTCTGTTGTGCAGAAAAGGAAATTGAGACACAGTTGCCCAGGGTCTTACATCCAGCAAGTGGCTTCTGCTTTCGACCTAAATACTCTACTGTTCCCTTGTCCTTTCATGTCCCATGGAGGCGGGGCGCTGCAGTGTGGGCCTCAGAAGGCGATGGGCTATATAGACACACAGTTGGCATTTGACCCAAAAGGAGAGCCTTTTACTCTGGGGTTCCCCAGAGGTCAGTCCTCGCCAAGACAGTTTGGATATTTTTATGCTCAAGGGCATTTCCTTCTCTCCCTGAGTTCTCAGCACCCCTCTAGCCTTGAAATCTGGCCTGCCTGAGACTTTCCTCTCAGAGAAGGACATGGGCTATTACATGTGTTTCTTTCCACAAAAGTTGTTGGTAGTTAAGACCTATCTGGTGTGGGACGCTGTAGAGCACTGGCAGCTCCAATTAAGTTTCTTTAAAGGACGAAAGCGCTGAGTTTTTATATCTAAATATAGAAGGTAAAAAAAAAAAAAAAACAAGTCAGAGTGTGACTTGGGAGGAAGAGTGATTTGTTCTAGAAAGGAAACGGGGGAAACTGAGTCCTGGTGTGACTGAGCAGACGTGCAGTCTGGCCTGGGCTGACTCGGAAAGATTCTGGCCAAGAGCACAGGTGCTGAGACATGGTGCTTGCGATCCAGGAATAAAAACTTGTTTGGACGTTTCAGAAAACCAGACACATACCAGGGTAGGAGGCGATCCTCCTCTTGATTTCCAAGCTCCTGCTGGTCGCCCGTCCATTTTCCTAATGCCTCTAGTCTGCCAAGTAAGTGCCACAGGCATCTCTCAGGAGGCAGGGCCAGCAGCATTTGCTGTGATGGGGAAATCACAGTGAAATATGCTCATTCTTAGCCCATTGAGCACCTCCTGGCTGGCATTGGTGGGCCGTCTAGCCTTCCTATGCCACCAAACATTCGTGAGGGCGACTACGCCTGACAGGCTCTAGAAAGGAGCATCTCTGCCATGTGGGTGCTCCGTGAATATTGAAGAGAAGAATAAGGTCGCTCTACTTTTCTCTTGACTATTTTTAAACATTTTTATAGAAGTCATACCTGGCCAAGGTTAAAAGTTTCAATAATGCATAAGGGCTTGCTTAAAAATAAAAGCAGCCCTGGCAGGCATGGCTCGATGGTTAGAGTGGAATTGAACCCAGGACCCTTCAGTTCGCAGGCCAACGCTCTGAGACAAACCGGTCAGGGCAATTGCAGCAATTTTAATACTTTTTGAAAATGCTTTGTTCCTAAAGAATCTGGTATTTATTTTTCCTTGTGTATCATCTCCCCTCTCTCCCTTTCCCCCCCTCCCCCCCCCCCAATTTTATTGAATGATAGAATTCAGGAGTCAGAGAGACCTTAGAGGCCTGAGCCATGTTCTAGAGTGGCAGTTCTCAAAGTGTAGCTCCCTGACCAGCCAGGATCTACATCACCCAGAATATGTGAAATGCAGAGTCTCGGGCGAGAGAGAGAGAGAGAGAGAGAGAGAGAGAGAGAGAGAGAATCAGAAACTTCTGCGGGTAGGACCTGTATTATAACAAGCCCTTCAGGAGATTTGGATTCATGTGCGATTTTGAGAACCAATGATTTCAAACATAAAAGTAAAAAAAAATGAAGGCTCTAGGATAGAATGAGATTCACATCTCAGTCCACTCTGATCTTGTGCATGTTACTTACCCCTTAGCCTCTGCATTCCCGTCTCTAAAATGGGGTTAGTAATAACCTCTCTGGGGCTGGGGTGCGAGTTAATGTAAAATGTACAGTAAGCACTTAGCATTATGTGCCTCCCACATAGGAAGCAGTCAGTAAATGGTTTATTATTGTTCTTACTATCTTCCTAGACCAGATACTATCTTTTTAAACAGCATTCCAAACAGATGGCTATCTGTGAGGAGGGAGTTCAAAAGCTCTGGCCCATTCCAAGGAGTGACAGCTGTAACTGTGCATAATTTCATATACGGAGAGATTTGCCTGCCCATCATTTCCGTTCTTAGTTGGATCTCTGCTCTCTTGAGCCTTTGGAACAAAACTGTTGTACATGGCAGTTCAGATATTTGAAGATAGTGACCTTGGCCATTCTGAACTTTGTCTTGTTCTATTCCCAAAGATTAACTTAAACATAAAACAGAGTAGATATTTGAAACCATTAAGGCTTTTTTTTTTTTTTAAGGAAGTAAAAAGGCCTCTCTCCGAGACTGCTTGGGTAGAAGGGTCTTTGGCGGTTTCTGTGTGTAGACATGCCCCACAGCTTAAGGTTAAAGCTCTCCCGGGTGGGCTTGTGGGCATGGAATAGACATTGTGGTTGGGGCTACTGTTGGTAAGGCCTGTGCTTTCTGCTGGCAGGTGTGAGCCAGTCACCCCTAGAGTGTTTCTGTGTGGGCCCGTGGGTCCCAGGACACACCCCCTTAGAATCCAGCCCCTCTGCCTGCAGCACCCCAGCCCTTTCCTGCTCTGGTCTGGGCTCCTTGGCTGCCATGCCTGTCGGTGCCCTGGTTCTCACCTGCATCCTCACCCATGTCACTTGGTGGCACTGGCCCTCTGTTCTACTAACAGCCGTCACGGCGTTCGAAGTCTGCTCTGCAGTTTTTGTTTTTATTTAATTGATGTCTAATTAGTAGTTGTGAAAAGTTGTACTGGCCAAGCAAATAATAGCCTTTCTAAATTATGTTATGGTGTTGTGTAGGGCAGCGGTGGAATTACTATTTTAAAATGGGATTTCGTAAAGTAAACATGCATCCGCATTACAGGAAATACTAAGTTGATGATTAATGGATGCTGTGGAGCTGGCCTTGCACTTTCAAATGCTTCCCTTTTGGTTATCATGGATCTAGGGAGGTCTCGGCAGCCCATGCCTCTGAAAATCTCCAGATGACTAATTTGCACTTGTTTTCTGCCCTGTGGTGCTGGGCAAGTGGCCATTAGGAGAAAATGCAGAGGACTGCTCTGTCTGAGCTGAAGGTCAGGGTTGCAGAGATGATGGAATGGCCTGAGGCTGTGAGGGTCTGAAGGTGAGAGAGTGCCTTTCCACACTGGGGCTCCGGGAGGGCAGTGGACATTGTCAAGGACTTCGGAAGCTCCTGCTGCTCGCTTCCTTTGTATTGGAGAGGGATGATAGGTCAAGAGAAGACTACCTGGGAAATAGTTTTTTCAACCCAGTGGTGAAGCCTTGAGCCTGCTGACACATACCCACCCAGGGCTTGCCCAGATGTGGATGGTTTCATGTATAAGCATGTGATATGCGTCACTGGAGGTGTGAAATAAGTAGGAAGTTTAAATACGTCTGTGAACAGTTTAGAGAAGTCACTGAGGAAAGAGACCTTTGTAAAATTACTAACTAGGGATGGAGCACAAGGTCCCGCCCCTGGCCTCTGACCTTTGGGTTGACAGCAGGAGGGGATGTGCCATCTACAGAGCTACCAGAATGCCAGGGCCAGTGGACTTTACTCAAGTGTGGAATTTCTGGGAGGAAAGACTGGTCTGGACTTCAGCCTGGTGGGTAAATGTCAAGTGACTTCCGGAACAGTGTGGACACAGAGGGTGGGAAAGGCCCTGGACTTAGACCAGTCTCCCTCTTACCCGCTGTGAGTGTGGGCCAAGGCCTTTCTGAACCTCATTTTTCTCCTTTGTTATCCCTTCATTTAGTAGCTCCTACTGTTGGGGACTGAGGAGGCAATGGTATTATCATTCTTTAATAAATGAATGAGGGGGGGGATGCAGGAAAGCACTTTCATTCCAAAGCGGGGGGCGGGGCAGTGGGAAAGGTCACCACTGAGCCGGGGTCCATCTGGAGCCTCAGGTTAGACAGTGTCCGCACCTCTCTCACCGAGTGCCGTGATGGCGAACTCCCTCATCAGCTGGACATTGCACCATAGGGTGTGCTTGGGACCGATTCACTAACCCCCTTTTCTCTGGGGTGAAAGACCCGTCTGCAATTAACAGCTTTTAAGCCAGGGAATTGGTGACTTTTGCTTCTGTGTTCTTCAAAGTTCACCTGCCACTAATCTGGGGCCCAGGAACAGGCAGACTGGCTGCTTTTATCTCACCTGATGGGTCCCTCTGCAGAGGAGCCTACTGACTGACTGCAGGGCCCTGCCCTCTCTCCCTGCCTGCGCTGCCTTCTGGCGTGTGCGCGGTGGTAGCTCAGGCACTGCCTCAGGGCCCCATCCGCTGGCCACAGCTGCTCGGAGCCAGTCTTCAGGAGGGACCAGGATTGGTTTGGCCCTGAGACCCCGTCTTGGTTTTCACAGGGACTTAATTGTCCTTTAGACGGTGATGTAAGGAGGCCACAGAGGACTTCTCTTCCCTGGAAGGGGAGATGGAGTTGGTGGACAGTGCTTAGAATCTACTCTGCCAAGGGGAAGAAATAGAAACTAAACTAAGAATAGGAAAACCCATATTAGGCATAAAAACAAAGGAAGACATCATAAAGGAAATGACTGGTCTTGAAAACCTAAAATTTTTAAATTATGTACTTTAAAAAATGTAATACACAAAAGTAGGAGACCAATAACAAAAAGGCAAAAAATGTAAATGTTTATAACATTAACACAGGCAATTGCTTAATATTCTAAGACTTCTTTCAAGTACAAAATGAGAAGAACCACTCTTACAGGAAAATAAACAAGACTGTGAATAGGAAATTCACAAAGTGAGAAATACACACTGCCAAGAATCTGTTATACTTACTAGCTATCCAAAAAAACATAATTGTGGGTTATTTCTAACAGTGAAAACTTGGGAAAACCTAAATGATTAACAATAGGACTATTTTTAAAGTTATTATATCCTTTGATGTCTTTAAAATTATATTGTAAAAAAAAATAAGAATAGTTAATGACTAGAGTAAGTTCATAACATACTACTAGTTGGTAAGTGAAAAGGGTGGGTTAAGAGAATATTACCTTCCTTTTGTTAAAAAAAATTTTTAATTCAAGAGTATACATCAAACTGTGGACAAAGTTATCTTTGGCTGATGTATTTCTATATTATTTTTATTTTTTCAAAATCAAGTATTTTAAATTTTTTTTTTTTTTAAATATATTTTATTGAGTTTTTACAGAGAGGAAAGGAGAGAGATAGAGAGTTAGAAACATCGATGAGAGAGAAACATCGACCAGCCGCCCCCTGCACACTCCCCACCGGGGATGTGCCCGCAACCCAGGTACATGCCCTTGACCGGAATCGAACCCGGGACCCTTCAGTCCGCAGGCCGACGCTCTATCCACTGAGCCAAACCGGTTTCGGCAAGTATTTTAAATTTTTAATTGAAAAAGAATATGGGGCCCTGGCTGGTGTTGCTCAGTGGTTAGAGCGTCGCCCCGCGCACTGAAGGGTCAAGGGTTCGATTCCCAGTCAAGAGCATGTACCTGGGTTGCAGGTTTGATCCCTGGCCCCAGTTGGGGGGTGCACAGGAGGTAACCAATCAGTGTGTGTCTCACATTGAAATTTTCTCTTCCCTACTCTCTACCCCTTCCTTCCTCTCTTACATTCTCTAAAACTCAATGGGGAATAAAAAGAATATGGGGGAAATAGGTTGAAGCATCTAGGAAATGGCTTTAGCCCTTTCCCCTCTCATGGAAGGTGCCTCATGCTCTCCCCTTCTCTCTTCAAGTCTGTCCCCTCAGTCTCTGCTCTCCACTGCCTGCACCTAAGACACCTGCTTGTTTCTCCTCAGGACTGAGCACTGAAGGCATCTATCGGGTCAGCGGGAACAAGTCAGAGATGGAGAGTCTGCAGAGACAGTTTGATCAAGGTAAGGCCACAGCCTGCTGAGCATCGGAGGCCGGAGCCAGTCAAGGCGACCACGACAGCCAAACTGCCAGTGGAGCCCCTTGAGGGAGCTGCAGTTCAGCCCTGGGGGTGCTCCTGCCACACACAGCCCCAGAGCAAGAGGTGCTGGCTTGGTGACTGAGAAACAGAAAGCATTTGGCCCCAGTTAGGATCGCCTCCATGGTCACACTGCCACAGAGGAGGAGCAGGCCCTGTCAGCAGACGGAAACATCCCCCTGCCAAGCCTGTGTCAGCCCATCCCCTCCCACAGACACTGTTCGGGTCACCCTGGCACAGGCCTCCCTGGGACTGGGCCGTGCAGGCGTAATTACATGCGCATGATGTAAAGTTGGGTTGAGAAGACAAACTTGTTTTGCCAGGTCCCCTTCCCACAAAGGAGTGCCCCTCTCACAAAGTCCCTGCACGAGAGAGAAAGCAAGGGGACATTTGTGATTAGCTGAGCCCTGGGACTCTGAGCTCTCGTGAATTAGACATGCTCTTAGCAGGACTCCCGTCTCCTGAGCTAGGGCAGCTCTGAGAGGCCAAATCTATTTCACCCCAACACTCGGCCAAACTCTGCCCCTTAGCACTGAGCATTCTGTGGGACGAGAAGTCTCACCCACCGGTGCCAGAGCAGATGAGCCAAAGCAATCAAAGTTCTCAGATGTCACTGGCCAGGGAGGAAGGTAACCTAAGGATCAAAGTAGGGTCAGACTAAACGCACGACTGGGCCTGAGGGGACCAAGCCAGGCTCAGAAGCCAGGCAGCCTGTGCGGGCTGCGTGACAGAGCAGCTGCCAGCGCACAGCCGGGAGCAGGCTCCCTGCCCACGCACCGGGGCCATTGCACTGCAGCACCACAGTCAGTCTGCTAGCGGCCCGTGGGGGGAGGTGACACGAGAGAAGGGACACGTGTTCATCTTTTGGGCTAGGAAGCATGAGGTCTACATGAGGGTGTTGCCACGCCCTTGGGTATGCACTTGTACCGTATATACAAGAATCTGTGCCCTGACCGGTTTGGCTCAGTGGATAGAGCAGGGGTGGGCAAACTTTTTGACTCGAGGGCCACAGTGGGTTCTTAAGCTGGACTCAGAAGAAGGAGCTGCGGCCGTGTTTCCCGACGTTGCCATGTTAACACTGCTGCTGGTGGAGGAGCGGAGGGGAGAGCAAGAGAACCCTCCGCTCTTTCGGCTCCGCGGGCCGGATAGAACAGCCAAACGGGCCGGATCCGGCCCACGGGCCGTAGTTTGCCCAGGGCTGGGATAGAGCGTCAGCCTGCGGACTCAGGAGTCTCAGCTTCGATTCCGGTCAAGGGCATGTACCTTGGTTGCGGGCACATCTCCAGTAGGGGGTGTGTAGGAGGCAGCTGATTGATGTTTCTCTCTATCCCTCTCCCTTCCTCTCTGTGAAAAATCAATAAAATATATTTTTTTTAAAAAAGAATCTGTAACAGCTTATCCCCCCCAAAATGGGACCAGCTAATGACTATCAGTCGATGATTTCTTACAAATCAGGAGTGCAGTCAAGTCTGAAAAGAAAAAATTAGAGACCGAGGTCAATGGTGTCATAAGCTGAGGGGCCAGAGGGAAAAGAATGAGTCTATCCTACCATCAAAAGGGATGAAGATGGGGGCAGCAATCAAGACTGTTGCAGGGTATTTTTTTCTTTTTGATTGAATTTCTTGGAGTGACAATGGTCAAGATTGTTGGTAATGTGTTTGCAACCCACCATGAAAAGTGAGCCAGCTTTTTAGGAAAGCACCTTCCTTTCTTCCCGTGGAGGGATGGGTGTCAGGAAAAGGGAGCAGCACGCCCAGGCGGACATAGGGAGCTCACTGAAGGCACAGAGGAGGGGGTGCGGCTCCTCCTCACAGGGTGACCTTGGAAGGAGGTGTTGGCTGTCGGCCTCTGCGAATCTGAGAACCTTCTTTTAGCAGCACCAGGGATGCTCCAGTCCAGTCTGTGGTCATCCTGAGGCCCTGCCCAGGCTCCAGGCCAGCCCTGGGCAGCACCCCAGGGTCCTCAAGGTCTCCCTGACTTCCCCCAAGCACAGGGTTTTCCTTTTGCTTCTGCACAGCTTAGATCGACCTGGCCTCACTCTTCCAACTTCCTTTCAGACCACAACCTGGACTTGGCAGAGAAAGACTTCACAGTGAATACCGTGGCTGGTGCCATGAAGAGCTTTTTCTCAGAGCTGCCTGACCCCCTGGTCCCCTACAACATGCAGATTGATCTGGTGGAGGCGCACAGTGAGTACGGCAGCCCGCCTGACCGCATTGAGCACTGAGGGAGCGGGGAGGCGGGCAGCACCATAGGAGTGGGTCCTGCCCTCGGGGGCGGGCACTGTGGCTCTTGGAGCTGAGATTTAAAGGACATAAGGAAAGGAACTAGATGATACCAAAGGGACTTGCAAATGAGGCTCCTGCCTTTGGGGACCAGAGGTTCTTCTCTGGGGGTCCCCCCTAAACTCCATGAGTTAACGAGCCCAGTTTGGGTGTCCAATGCCGATGGAATCCGTGCTCCTTTGCTAGTGCATATTGTGATACTCTCTGACCCTTCGTTTTCTATGTTGCTGTCCCTACTCCTGTTTATGAAGTGAGATTAGGAAAGTTACAGAGGCGGGGCCACAACAGGCCCTGGTAAGAGGTAGGTGTTACTTTCCTTTCCCTGCCTCTTCCTCGCCTCTCCTCCTATCAGCCAGCCTCTGAGGGAAAGGGACGGGCCAGTGGCCCAGCTAGATGATCACTTGGGGCTACAGCTACTTAGCACCTTGTTCAAGGGCCATCTTCGCATGCTCTCTGCCTGCCCTGACAGCTGCTCCTGCCCTGGCCTGCCTCTCAGGCCGGGCCTTCCCCCTGGGCAGCCTTTCCTGGGCTTGGTGTAGTTCTGAGGAGGGACCTGACCTCGGAGCTTCCCACGTGTAGCACTTTCTGCTCTGTTTAGCCAGAGGCAGCCTTCCTCACTTGTACTTCGGGTAGACCAAGCCCAGAAGCAGCCATTGCTCTGCAGCAGAAGGAAGTGTCCGCCAGTGACCAAGGGGTCCATGTTCCTCAGACCCCAGGACGTTAGCCTCATCTTGTCACTGCCCAGCTCAGAGGAGGGAGGACATTTTTGTTGTTGTTGTTTTTGGGGTTTTCTTTTTTCATTGATTTTAGAGAGAGAGGAAGGGAATGGAATAGAGCAATAGAAACATTGATGAGAGAGAATCATTGACCGGCTTCCTCCTGCACACCTCCTCCTGGGAATCAAACCGGTGACCTCGCGGTTGATGGTCAGCACTCAGCCACTGAGCCCAGTAGCGGGACTGAGGAGAGGGCGTTCTAAGCAGCACACTTTGCTCACAGGGCTGGCGTGACAGATTCGAGGGAGGTCTCAGACCAGCAGAGCTTAAGTTCTGGGCCACGCACTCCGAGTGGCTTCGGTGACTAGAGGTGCTGGCGGAAGGCCACCCCTGACCTGACTGCTGCAGGCCCAGGGCCCCTGCATCGCCTTCCCATGGTCTGCATGCCCCGTGATGTTTGTTTCCACCATATTTTATCCACATGGTCTTGCCAGGTTAAAGTTGTTTATAGCTCCTAATCCTGCCCAAGCCCACCAGGGATGGCGCAGAGTTCTGGGGCTCCAAAGCTCATCTGGCCTTCTTTCCCATCTGCCTTCTCAGGACAGGAGTCGGGTTTCTCCAGGTGACTTAGGGTGGGGACAGGTGTCCGCTTCTTTGATCCTGCATCCTGATAGAGGTCCTCCCAGCAATCCCTGCTCCAGCAGACTCCAGGCTGGCCCTGATGTGAAACACGTAGGAAATCTCCACTGGAGCCAGCTTTCTTTCAGCCTGGGCTTGTCTCTCGGCTGAAGTTAGGGAGAGGAGGCAGGGGCTGGTACCCAGCTTGCTAGGAGCTAGGGGGATTCGTGTCAGCATTTGTCTTGACTTGGCGCCATCTAGAGGCTAGTAGAGTCCTGGCACCCAACAGAATCCCATTGTTTCTGTGGGAATTGCTGACATAGCATTTTTTTGTTTTTTAGGGGGGTTGGGAGCAGGGGAGGGAGGTGTTATTGATAGGCAATCAGCTGCCCTTCCTCCAGCAGCTTCCGCAACTTCCAGCGCCGAGGAAGGGAGCTTCTTGCTGCCACTGCAGCCTGGAAAAGGGTGGAGATTTTCTGCTTCCTCTTCCTATTGTGTTTCCTGTGCCCCCAGCTAGTCAGCTGGGTCTCTGTCTTGAACCTGGTTGGGGGGAGTGACCTGGCACCTCTGACAGCCAACGCTCCCTGAGTGAAGGGTGGGGCTGTGTGTGTCAGGGGTGGTTAATTGAGCCAGAGACAGCCACCAGGCAGTACCAGAGTGAGTGTTCAGGGACATGGAACAAAGATTCTTAAGCCCAAAAGTAGCTGTTCCCAGCCTGGCTGGGTTTCCATGGCAACATCAACTTGACCAGCTCTTTCCACTTAATACCTAAGAACTGTTGTGCCTATGTGTACTCAGGGCTTGGAAATGGTTTCAGATCCCATCACAACAAATACCAAGGTCACTATCAAATTGTTCTGTTAACTCCGTAATTTCACAATATTGGACATGCTGAAAATGTGCCCACAAAATAGAGATTTTTGTGATTATTCACCAGTCATCTTTCTACCGTGTTCAAGGTGATGTGTGGGAGATTGAGAAATGAAGAACAGCATACTGCTAGGGAGTGGCAAGCTGAGGCTTGACCTTCGGTGCTGAGACATTGTCCCTGCCCTCCCCGCGTGCACATGTGAGCTGTTTGCCAGACAGAATGAAGCTAGCTGAGCTGGAAATGCAGAAAAGGCAGTGGTGGAGGAAGTAAGCAGAGGGCTTCATTGAAGAGGTGGCATGAGGCAGAGAAAACAGCTTTGACTTCCCCATTCCATCTCCTCCTCACACCTCACCTCAGCATTCCCAAAGTGTCATCAGTTATTCTTGCTCCACAACTTCTCCTTTACCTCCCACAATACCCGTGGCCCCCGCCACCGGTCTGGTCCACCCAGTGCCACACAAGCACTGGCCTATGTCTTTTTGTGCCAGAGGAGCCCTGCAGCTGGCCGCATCTCAGTGCAGAGGTTCTCAGGACCTTTGACTCCAGGAACCTGTAACTGCAAGCGAGATCCGTGTGCACATTTCAGTCCATAGAGACCAGTAGCTTTCCTCAGATTGTCAAAGGGATGTGTGACCCAGAATGGTTCAGGATGCAGCTCACCATCTTACCGTCCCATTTACAGGTGAAACCACTTAGGGCCACAGATTCTAACCCACAGATGGCGCGGTCACCAGGCGGACCAGCCTCCCTGCTCACTGGGCTCTTGTTCACATGCTGCCTTGTGCCGTTGCTCCTCCTGGGATCCTGCTTCCTCTTGTCTGTCCACAGAGCTGCCTAAGAGCGTGGGGTTGTCCCTCACCTCCTAGCACGTGCCAGTCCCTGCCTCGGGCTGGTGGGACACTGAGCAGGCTGCTGCGGGTTGTGCCTCCAGGAGGACGCCCTGGAGTCATTTCCCACCTACGGGAAAGGTGGGGACTGCACACGGGTGTGCCTGCGTGCCTCACCGAGGGGCGTGGCCCTGAGCTGGGTGTTGTCCTCTCCTGGTGGTGCCCGTGTGCCAGGTGGTCAAAGGTCATCAAGGGTTTTCCTCTAGGCGCTGTTGGGCACCGCAGATCCAAGCCTAGAGCCTGTTGGCAGCCTGGATGCCAAAGATGGCAGCAGAGTGGCACAACCAAAGCAAGACTGGTGTTTGAGGTCAGGGCCCCTGGCACCAACTTATGTGACCTTAAACCAGTACTTTTACTTCTTTGAGCCTGGGGTTATCTGTCTAGCGTGAGGGATGCGATGAGCTGGTCTCTGAAGTCCACGGTGGCGTCCGGCAGTCCCCTCTTCTTCCTCCTGAGTTCTGTGGTCTCAGTTGTTGTAAGTTGCCTGGTCTGTGTCCAGACTTTGTCTTGCCTCTCCTCGAGTGTCTTGCTTTCACCTGACACCTGGAGGGGGCACTGCAGTGTGGTGGAAGGCAGGTGATCCAGAGCAGGGGTGCTGGCCCGGGAGACAGCCTGGGACCCTCCCCACCTCCCCTCACCAGCCTGTGCGGTAAACCCAGCCCCACCTTCACTCAGGTGGTGGTGAGGGCTGCACTCCAGCATACCCGGCACTGAGAGGTCCCTGTGCCGGGGCTGGGCTGGCAGGGCTGCCAGTGTGAGCCCGGAGTGGATCCCTTGGCGCTGGTGGGGCTTTGCTTGCCTGAGGGAAGTGAACAAGGTCGAGTCAGCAGGACATCAGCTCGATGGCAGATGCAGGGCCAGGCTTTGCCCTGGGAGGCTTCCTGGTGCTCTCCTTCACGGCCTCCCTCCTCCTCCCCCCACTCGCCTGATGCTCCGCCTCGTCGTGGACGCCTGGCCACAAGGCCAGTGGGAGAAAGGGAGCGGGAGCACAGGAGGCGGCCATGGAGGCCCCTGTCGGGCACCTCGCTGTGTCAGGAAGGAGGGTGGCATTCCGGGTGTGGTCCGTAATTACTATCAAAGCAGCTCCGTAAGCCCCGCCCTGCCCCTCCTTCTCCCCAAGGAAGGGAGAGGAAGCAGCCCTCCGTGTCGCTCGGCGGAGAGGAAGGAGGGGCGTCCAGGGCAGACGGAGGCCTGGCCCGCCCCGCTTCCTGCCTCCAGCCAGGGGGGCGGTGAGGCTGCCGTAGGTGGAGGAGCTGCGGCTGTGGGAGCCGCACCACAGCACACACGGCTCCGAGGGAGGCCTGTGCTGAGCTCGCATCGAAGGGCACGATGGTTTTGCTGCGTGAGACAGCCCTGCACACGCCCCTCCTCTGGGAGCCTCTTACTGCTTTAAGTAAACTTTTTCTTGACTTAACAGGAAAGGGTTCTGAAACTCAAGGCCAGAGACAAAGTGTGCCCTTGAGGTTAAACCCTTCAAATAAATCTTGGGTTCAGAGAAATGAAGCCGATAATGGCCCCACATAATTAGTTTCTGTGGTTTTTGGGGGGTTTTGTTGTTTGTTTGTTTGTTTGTTTTTGGTCATTTTCTGACAAGCAGATGTTCCCAAAATACATATTTTTATCAAGTCACTCGCAGGTCAAAAAGTTTACCCAGTTTCATGCTCGTTGGCCTGCCAGCGAGAGCTTGCCACAGCTCGTCCTGCCCATCTCCGCAGCTTCCCCGTCACTGGTTTTCTGAAAGTTTCAGACTAGCTCCCAGGTGCTTCTTGTCTGAGCTCTTCACGGGGTGTCTTCGCCAAGGGAGGGAGGCACTGTCATCAGCCCTTCACACACAAGTGACTCAGATGTGTCACTTCCCCAAAGTCACACAGCTGCTTGGTGTCAGAGGCAGAATGCGCACCCAGGACCTTGTGGGTCAGGACTTCCCAGCAGGTTCTCTCTGCACCTCCCACCCTCCCTGCCGGCTGTTTGTTCCATCTGTCTTTCCAAGTCTAGCTTGAGCCAGACTTCCCTGCCCTGCCCTGCCCCAGACCCACCCTCCGGCACACCCCCTACTCGCCGGGCTTCCTAAAGAACCCGGGGTGTGGGGAGTGCACCAGCCTCCAGGTGCAGGCAGACGTGTGCGTGGCTTATTTGTGGGGAAAGGGGCTTGTGCCCCCAAACCAATGAGGAACCATCATATTTCTGAATGGACCCCCATCCAGTCACCCCCCAGTGCTCAGTGTGGGATCGCTGCCGATCTTCCTGGGACGACCCTGCTGTAGGAGCTGAGCCTGGAGGCCTGGAGTGAGCCTTCACTTCCGAGAGGAGCCATCGGGATACCCTCCCACGCCCAGAGCACCTGTCCGCTGCCTGGCCCCGATGGCTCTCCCAGCTGAGATGGCCCAGCCCCGAGGGCGCAGTGGTCCCCACTGAGGTTCTGCAGCCGCTCTGGGCCTCCGATCCCTCATCCTTGACATGGGGGACAGCCTGCCTCATGGCTTGTGAGGCGCTGAAGCAGGCCTGGCGTGGGCCAAGCGCTTCCTCCTAGTGAGCTGGGTTCTCTCCCAGCACATTAGGGTTTCATGATGGGCAGAGGGGGGCGGGGGATGTAGACCCTTCGATGGACTGCATGAGAAGCCCCCACTGTTTCCATCGGCTCTTCCTATAGGGGGGTGTGTGGAGGGTCCTGTGGCTCCAGGAAAAGGACAGAGCTCTGCTTTTGTGACAAACTCCCTCCCTAGACAGTCGGTTGGCGTGGGTGGGTGGCAGCGCTCACTCGTCTGGTCAGGAAGCAAGCGGGCTTTCTGCTTTGAGATGCCTGTCTCCAGGGGCAACCAGATGAGCAAAGAATGGTGTTCTTTATGGCGGAGCCTCTTTGGATCCTTGAGTCTCGGGTGGTGGGGGCCCGGAAGCTCCAGGCGCACAGTGCTCCCCTTGAGCGGGCGCCTGGGACCCAGAGGTGGGCCTGGCCCCGGGGCCGAGCCACTGCCAGGTGTGCCCCTTGGCACCGGCTCTGGGGGGGGAAAGGGGCTGGGCTTCCCCCAGAGAAGGCCCGACACACGCGCCCTCGGTGGCCGCCCGCTGTCCGGGACCCGGGTCTGCTGGGAGCCCCGGACACCGAACCTCAGCCATGGAAGCCTCTGGTTTTCTCTTTCCTCAGAAATCAACGACCGCGAGCAAAAGCTGCATGCCCTCAAGGAAGTCCTCAAGAAGTTTCCGAAGGAAAACCACGAAGTCTTCAAATACGTCATCTCCCACCTAAACAAGTATGTCGCAGGGCTTGCTGCTTGGTCTTTTCTCCGCAGGAATCACCAGTCAGGGCCAGGGAGCAGCAGAATGAGGCTGAGCGAGGCTCCGTCCCCACCCAGCCTGCAGGGGTGCTGGTCTGCCTCCCCAGGGGGGCACTTCTGGCTCAGGCCCACCCTGGTTCTGTCTGAGAGAGGCCCGCGTGGCCCCAAGTGTGCCACAGTCCTCTCTCCAGTGTTCGTGTCCGTGGTGTGTGACACCTCGCCACCCCAGGCACTGGGAAAGCCGCCCCCCCGTCCAGTGAGGGCAGGAGCTGCGGTCAGGAAACTGGTAACGGCACAGGCCCGTTTACCCACACGGCTGTCTGTTCCCAGACAGACCTGGTTTCATCTCGGCCCTGGTACTCTAGGAGCTCTGGCTGGACACACACTCCCCATCTGGCACAGCCAGAGCATTGTCACCCACTTCGGTGGTCTGGGCAAGAGTCCTGGAGGCAGTCTGTTCACCCCAAGGCTTGTGGGGGGCTCCCATGGGCCAGGGCCTCAGAGCCACCCTGGGGCTTGCCGTGTGGGGACACCGGAGCAGAGGACAGGGCACAGAGGACTGTGCTTGGGCCTTTCCATTCCCTGCTGTGGTGGGCAGGCAGGAAGGACAGCCAGGTGACAGTGACCAGGGCACACACCCGAGACGGGGCAGGGCACAGAGCGCAGGTGGGCCCACTGTCCCTCAGAGCTCTGACCGTGAATTTGGTGTCACCTACAGAGTCAGCCACAACAACAAGGTGAATCTCATGACCAGTGAGAACCTCTCCATCTGCTTCTGGCCCACCTTGATGAGGCCTGACTTCAGCACCATGGACGCGCTCACAGCCACGCGGACCTATCAGACAATCATCGAGCTCTTCATCCAGCAGTGCCCTTTCTTCTTCTACAATCGGCCCATCAGCGAGCCTCCCGGCGCCACGCCCAGCTCCCCCTCTGCCGTGGCTTCCACCGTGCCCTTTCTCACCTCCACACCCATCACCAGCCAGCCATCACCCCCCCAGTCGCCTCCACCCACCCCCCAGTCCCCGATGCAGCCACTGCTCCCCTCCCAGCTTCAAGCTGAGCACACGCTGTGAGTCACCAAGTTCTGGGGCAGAAGGAAACCGTCTTCTCTCTCCGGTGAGGTGGGCTTTGGCCTGTGCACACCAGGCCCGCTGGGCAGGGGTGGGCAGGGTGTCCCCTCTGCCCTGTCACCTTCCCAAAACCTCAGCGGTAGCACCAGCCAGCAGTCCACCATAGGCTGGGCTGTCAGATGCCCCAAGCCCAGCTCTCAGGCCTGGGGCTGGCTACAGGCAGTGGCCCGGTGGGCCTCCCCTTTGTCATGGGCCCCTTGGAGGACTGAACCTGTCAGGCAGCAGCCCGTGGCCCTCGTCCGTTCACTGCCCCCTGACCCGCCTGCCCGCACACACTGGCCTCGGTGCATCGCCCGCTGCTTGGACACCCCTGGCCTTGGACAGCGGAAGGAGGAGGTTCCGAGATGCAGGCCACCCCGGGGCAGGGCTAGCAGCCTCAGAGAACACTTCCCGTCTGTCCCTTCCCACCTTCTCTATGCCTGTCTAGCGTCCGTGTGGGACAGGGCTCTGCCACCCCAAGTGCAGTGCTGAGGGAGCTTTGTGGCTGGATTAAGGGACGCAGCTTCCCCTCCGCCCCACACCCTCCCCTCACGGGCTTTGGGATACATTCCCTTTGCAGCCAAGGAACACTGGAAGGAAAATGGGAAAATCCAATAATTTTTAAAAAGAAAAAGGAAGACACTACCAGAAGAAAACTGCAGACCTCAAGATTCAGCTCTTTTCCCACCCCTCGGAGAGGCAGACACCTGGAAGGTGGACCTTCTCTGTGACAGCAAAGCCAGGAGGCCCAGGGCTGATTGCCTGAGAGCCTGTTGGGGTCTCACTGTCACCAGGTCCCCCTTTCCCCAAAAGATGGTTTGAGCCCTTAGTGGGCAGCGCGGGGAGACCAGCAGACCAGCCCGGAATTGGTCTGCCTTTGGACACACTACAGTACTATGGAAACACTACAGGACTATGGAAACACTACTTTGTGCGTGTGCGTGTGCGTGTGCGTGGGGGGAGTGGTACGCCTGTGAGGGGGGGGGACAGCTGAGGGTGCAGGGGTGCACCTGGGGGTTGTTTTAGTGTGTTTGGAGTTAGAGTCATTTTCATCCTGGGCCATAGAATGCCGCCAGCAGCGCTGCTTGTGGGGAATGGGCAGGGTATGGTGATTTGCCACCCACACTCATCCTTCATGCTCCCAGGCCAGCAGGCCCGAGAAGCCACAGGCACAGAAGCCATCAGTCACCAGAGCACCGTGCCTGCCTGTCACATCACCACCACCCCTCCTGTGGCCTGGCCCCTGGGAGAACCCTTCTCACACCCGCCTCTGCCCCACAACATGCAGTCCACTAAGGTTGCCCCCACTCCCTGCAGTGGAGAGCCTGACACTAAGGTACCCGAGTGTGCGGTAGAGGCCCCCCCCCCCGCATGCCACCCAGTCCTCCGGGTCTTTGCACTTTAAGCAGCACCTGTGGTCGATTCGAGGATGCTCTGGGTCACCTCAGCTGGGGGGGCTGACAAAGGGGTGCCTCGGAACAATGCCCAGCCACCCAGCCCCAAGCGCTCCCTGTTGGCAGCAGAGGGCGGGCCTGCCCTGGCTCCCTGACTTCCTCTGGATACGCTGGACACTTCTGCTTTAGTTCTTGTGCGGCTGACCAGGTGCTGGGGATGGCTGGCTGGCCCCTGCGAGTTTACCCCTCTAGGAACACAAGTCAGAAAGCGAACCCCAGGTACCCGACTGCTCTGTGTAAGTGGTGGAGGGTGGTGTGTCCTCTCCTGGTTGGGGGTGCGGTGCCGTGCCTCAGGTCGGGTGGGCAGGAGGGCGATGGCAGTGTCTAGTTTTCACCCGGATCGGCAGGCCAGGCCCCCGGGCAAGTGGGAATGCTCCATGGAGTTAACGTCTCCCTTTTCTTAGGGCATCTCGCCGGCTCCCCGTCAGCCCTTCAAGGTATTGGATGCAGTTAAAGGGAAACCGTGAGGGTGGCCGGGAGCCACTGTGCCGTGTGAACTAACAGAAGGAGCTTGGCCCCCTCCCATTGCCACACGGCCTCCTCCCCTGCTGACACACGCCCACCTCGGTCTGCACCAGGCCCCACCCGCCCCCACACCTGCCTTCCCGCCACCCCATTCCTGAGACCTCAGACAGGAGGAGCAGCAACTGCTTCATGCCCTCACCCTGTCGGGGAGCCTCTGGCCCTGCAGCGCCCCCTGGCGGCCGCTGGAGCAGCTGCAGGGCCCCTTCACGGTTGCCTCCGTCCAGCCAGGGCTCTGAAGGTGTGCGGGCGGCTCGTGTTGCCCCACTGAGCCACCGTGGGCGGGAAACTCCATGGGTTTCCTTTGTTTGTATTTGCTCTGCTAGCCCTGTAGCTCCTCTTGTCTGCTTCTCCAGGCTGACTTGGGCTCGAGGACATTTCTTGGTGGTTCTAAGTTCCAGTCGGAGGTCTGCCTTCACACCAAATGGGCACCTGGGGGAGGGGAGACCCAGGAGGAGAGCTGGGGTGCATGTTGGGAACTGCCTTGAATGGATTGCAACCCACAGCTCGGAATTGAGGGAGCGGCAGGCAGGAATTGGCCTTGGCCGAAAGGGGTCAGCCAGAGTAGCCATGTGCCCAGCAGCTCTCCCCCCAGCCAGTCCACAAGAGTGTAGGTGCCATTCAGGGAGTGGACAGGCCTTGGTCTGCAGCAGCAATGCCGCCGGAGGAAGGGAGAGGTGGTCCACGGTTAGGAGCGTGGCTGTGGGTCTGCCTGAGTTGTCGGTTGTGTTGCACATCAGGGATCGGCATCTGTCCAACCAGCATGCCCATCACTTGGCGTTGTGAGGAGGGATGCTGAGAGAAGTACCCAGTACTGTTTCTGTGCACTCTGCACCCCACCGCCACCTTGCTCTCCCTGCTTAAGCCAGGAAGCATGCTTCTGGGAGAGTCTAGCAGAACGTGTGTGCCAGGTGGGCAGCAGGTGGCGTCCTAGCAGCATGCTGGCAGGGGGCCCAGGAGAGCACACCTGTCCCTGTCCCTGTCCCTCCGCTGGGGGGGGGGGGGGAGCTGGAGGGAGACCTTCCCCTAGGTCACGGGGATTCAGCCTCAGCCCTGAAACTTGAATACAACCTGCAGCATTTGTAACCTGAAGTCCTCTCCATTGCGCGCTGCCCACCCTCCTGTGAGAACACACTGCTGGGGGCGGGGGGCGAGGATTCGGGGAGAGCGTGGGCAGTGGGCGCGGTGTGCATGGGCTTCGGGGTGGCCCCGAGCCAAGGCTTTGACTTGTCTCCCGGGCGGTCACAGCGCTGCGCAGACGGCTGCCCTCCTGTTGCTTGGCAGGTTCAAGCCGCATATTGCCTCTTAGGTGAGAGGACAGCCTGAGTCCGTGTGCCAGAAACCTGTCACATCTGGGGGTGGCGCAGGGCGGGGCTGGTGTGAGGGGGAAGGCCGCTCGGCTCTTCCCTGCGGGGGGCCCCCCTTCAGCCGGCAGCTCCCCGAGGCCAGAGGCGGCGCCCCGCGCGTCCAGCAGCCGCCCCCTGGCCGGCGCTCAGACAGCCGTGATGTTACACGTTCATGTAGTGGAGCCGGCGTAAGTTATTGTTTGCATAAGAAGAATCATGTTCCCTGTGTACATTCACAAAAAGGAAATGTCTGGATTTTATGGGAATAAACCTTGTTTGAAAATTTGGAACAGTGCTGCTGCCAGCTTATTTTTCTGGTACTTGTATTTTCACATGTTAAATGATCTTTATATATGTTGAATTAACAAATATTTTGAGTTTCCTGAGAAAAACAAAAACATTAATGGTATTGAAATGTGTTAGTAGTCTGGCCGTGTGCCCACAATTCTGTTTTGCAGCAAAGTGGAGAACTGTATGTAAAGAAAGTATAACAGTTATTTCTTTGTACTTTAGGGGCTTTAACCAAGACATCCTCTAGCTGGTGTTAGGAATGTTTGCTTAATTCCCAGACTTTTTTTGAACACGTGGGTATGTTGAGGCTCCGGCCCGACTAGTGCATGGTCAGCCGCCACCCAAGGCTGAGGCATCTCGGACTGAGGTGTTTTTGTTTGGTTTTGTTTTTTAAAATCATGTATTTGCTACAAAGTATTGTACTTGTCTCAATGGGAATGGTGTAAAAAACTGAAAAGGCCTTATGTGATATGTATCATAGTTAATAAATCAGTCTTGTAAAAACCGGCCTGAGAGACGTGAAGGCGGCCCCTCCCGGACCCGGCTCCGCCTCCGCCCCGAGCGGGGGGCCGGGCTCGCCCACCGGGCACCGGGACCACCCCCCTCCGCCCGCCGCCCTCCGCCCGGGCGGTCCGGCACCTGCCTGCACCGTCTGTAGCGGAGCGGCTGCTTCCCGAACGCGACCTGTTGCCGTTTGTTCCGGTGACGATCCCAAGCCCCGCCCCCGCCCTCTGGCTGCAGGGATGGAGAGGGGCTCTGCCCCACCCTCACGCGGGACCGCGGGACGGCCTCCCAGGAGGGGGCTGGGCTGCCCCGTCTGCCTGGAATTCCCTGTCCGCACCCCGCCCCGCCCGCCCAGCTCTGCCAGCCGCGCAGTCCTCAAAGCCGTCTTCCTCTGGGAGGTCTTCCCTGACCCTCACACACTAATTCAATTTGTGGTTTTTAATCGCCACAGTATACAGCTGGCACTCATTATGGGTGCTGACATGCGCCTGCCTTTTCTCTAGTTCTTGATGTCTGAGTTGTGTGGATTTGTATGCGGGGACAGTGGGGCCTTGACCTGCGAGTGTCCCGACTAACGAGTTTTTTGAGATACCAGCTGTCTCTGCCGATTTTTTGCATTGAGTTGACGGAGTAATTTGAGTTAACGAGCTCGGTCTCGGAAGGAATTAAACTCGTAAGTCAAGGCCCCACTGTATATCTCAGCCACAGCCACCCAAGTCAAGAATTTGGGGGGGGGGGGGCGGGCCTGTACCTCCCCCATATGATGTCCCAGGATGCCCAACAAAGTGCCCTCAGTGGGTAGAACGCAGTGGTCTCAACCTTAACCTTGACTGGGGTCTCCGTCTACCAGCCGACCTCTCCCATGTGACTCCAGCCCAGACCTCCACTCCAAGGCCACCCCGATATCCACCTGCTGGTGACACCCACAGCCTAAGTCCTGGCCGCTGACTCCCAACCTGTTCGTCCCCCACAAGCCAGAGCCTGGAGCCCTCCACCCTCCCCTCCTCATTCCCCGCCACCTGATGGAATCTCACCTGACCATCTGCCTCCTCCTCCTCCTCCTCCTCCTCCTCCTCCTCCTCCTCCTCCTCAGCCTCCTCCCTGGCTCCCTCCCTCCCTCTTAGCTCCTTGTGGCAGCCAAAGGGAGCTTTTCCAATCGGACCTGGCGGTCACCCCTCCCTCATCTCCTTCCAGGGCTCCACGCTCCTCCCAGAAGCCGAGCCTCACCTGGCACCCTGCCTCCCAGCCTCCGGGGGGCACGCCCACCTCAGGCCTTCCGCCTCTTCCTCAGGGAGGCAGAAAACTTAAGGGGACACAAAACAACTCAGTGACCAAGATAAAAATATTGCAATGCAATGTTTTTAAAAATCAAGGTTAAAAAACATGAAATGTTTAGATTAAAAACAGAACCAGCCACTGTGCTGAGCCATATTGAAGCCTGAGGCAAAGGAGAGATCGGTGAGACTGAGCCCGGAATCGATCGGGAGGGAAGCGCTGGTGGATGAGGCCAGAGCTGGGACCCTGGCAGTGCAGGGAGGAGGGCAGACGGGGTAGCATGAAGGTCAAGGAGGCAATTTGCTCAAGATTGCACGTAGCGGATGATGCCAGGGTTTACACAGTAGTGCGTCCGCTTGCCATCTGCCTCCCCCACTCCCTGTGAACACCCCCATCCCCTCCGGCAGGAGCTGCGTTCCCCCAGCTGCAGCCAGCACCCTAGGTCCTTAGGGGCTCGGGAGCGCCAGGCTGAATGCTCGGGATGCGGTGTTACTCTCTACAGCCACCAGGGGTCAGCAGAGCGCCGCCCTGCCCAGCCTTGGGCCGCCGGCGAAGCGCTGGGAGCCGGGGTGGTGGGGTTTTTAGGGATGGGGAACAGGAAAGCAAGATTAGAAGAAGGCGCCAGGACTGGGGAAGAGGCAGGTTCTGAGAAATGA